>NW_026644616.1:187785-230179 GCF_030020395.1 Manis pentadactyla
ATTGCTTACAAAAAAGACCTATACACAAACCTTCTCAGAGACTATATTCATTGAGTAGGCCAAACTAAAAACAGGCTTCTTAAACATCTGTGGTTTATTCATAGAAAGAAGTACTACTCATCAATAGAAAGGACTGAATCACCAATACAAGATGATAGAATCTCACAGACATGTTGTGTAAAAAAACCTTATGCAAAAACAAACCGACAATTGCAGGCGCGCCGGTCGGGGCGGTGGGCAGGGGCGTTGGGCATGGGCGGGGCCGAAGGCGCCGCGGGGCGGAGCCAGGAGGTGGCGAGGGGCGGGCGCGCCGGGCGCGGGGGAGCTGTCAGCGGCCGCTCTCACAGGGCCGCCTCGCTGGCTGCACCCTTCCGCCAGGAGGAGGCCTTCAAGGAACTTGGGCGGCGGCGGCGGTTCGCTGCTTCCTGGGGAGGGAGGAGCGTTCGTGTGAGCGAGGCCAGGCAGGAGGCCTACACTCGAGCGCCTCCCGAGCCCGTGCCCGCGCCCACACCGCACACCCGCTGGTCCCCAGCCCGGAGGTTCCTCGAGGTCGCCTCGGAGGCGGGCCCCGGGTGGCGGCGTGCGGGCCCTGGCGGAAGCGGCTCAGCAGACAAGCGGCCTCAGGGTACCGGCGCCGCCGGGGCCGCCGCGCAGGTGCCTTGGCAAATGACCCCGGGGTCACCGCGGCGCGGTGCCTGATGGGGGAGGCCGGGGAGCCCCTGCGGACCAACCGAGAGAGCTCAGCAGCTTGCAGGGACAGGCGGGACGCCCGCTGGGAGCTCCACCCTGCTGCAACCCTCGCCTCCCTTTTTTATTTTTCCTGGCTTTCATCGTTATCTAGTCAGGAATCCGCGGGTTTCTTTTTCACTCTCATTATCAACAATTATATGAGCAATATTAGAGTTAGTAGACTCCCCAGATCATCAAGTTCCCTCCCTACCGCATACCCTATTAGAGTCACTATCCGTCAGCATAGTACGATTCTATAGAATCACTACTTGACTTCTCTGTATTACACTGACTTCCACGTGGAACCCCTCCCACATTTATGGCAGCTAATCTTAAGTCCCCCTTTCCACCCTTCTGCTTCCCTTCCCAACCAGCCTTCCTAGACGCTTACCTTTGGAAAATTGGTGATGGGGGGAGTCTAGTAAACATAATGTTACCCATGTAATTGGAGATTAATGACAAGTAAATAAATAAATAAATGATAGAATGCAGCAGCCCAGTTTTCAAAAGACATGTGCGCCCCTATGTCTATCACAGCACTATTCACAATAGCCAAGCTAACTGTCTCATCAGAAGATGAGCAGTGGAATATTATTAGGCCCTATGAAGAACGGAAATCCCATCACTTGCAACAACATGGATGGAGCTAGAGGGTATTATGCACAGTGAAAATAAACCCAGTGGAGAAAGACAAGTATGAAATGATTTCAACAACCTTTGGAAAAGGAAATCCAAGAGAAACTGCATGAACAAAACGGCACTAGATTCACAGAACCCAAGAAGACACTGACAGTTACCAAAGGGCAAGGGAATGTGGTGGATAGTTGAGAATGGAGGGATAATGGGAGAGGGAAAGAAAGCGTGCATTAAAAGAGATTACAAGTATAATGGTGGGAGCGGGGTCACAGGGATGGGCTGTACAACACAGAGAAGACAAATATATTATACAACAGTAACTTTTTATGCTCATGGGGGACAGTGACTGTTCCAATGGGGTATCTTCCGGGAATCTTCGTGATCCGGGGGAGTCCAAGTAAATATAATGTTACACATGCCCACTCTGTCCCCTATATAATCGGACAAGATAGCCCCCCGTCCGCCTCCCGCCCCCCCCCTCGCCCTCCCCACCGACAGGTAATGAATGAAGGCATAAATAAATAAATAAATACCATCTAAAGGAAGACAGAAGAAAGTTCGCTCGAATGATCCCCGCGTCAGGACTAAAAAGTAGATGGATAGATAGATAGAGGATAAATAGATCAGACTCCATCCGATAACAGATGAATGAATACATGCACTAAGTCAACTACCATACATGAGAGGGAGAGGAAGGAAGGAAGGAGATGAGGGCGGACCGAGGCAAGCCCGAAAGATCAGAACGGCAATGAAGGAGTTCAGCACCCAGCCAAGCTCACCATCCAAACACACATCCCACACTTTATATCGAGCTCCATCGATCCTGGTTCTACCCTTCACTCCCCCCCAGACCTCACGTACCACGCAGCACCCTCCACTCCATTACTGTCAGGACCGTCAGCTTAGCAAGATGCTACCAAGAAATCACTACTTAACCTCTCTGTACCTATACAGACAGTCCCCTTCAGGAGCCTACGAAACACTACTAAACACCACAGACCTACCTTCCCGTGGGACCTCCCCACACATAACCGTGAGCTGGTCGTAATGCCCCCTGTACACCCTTCTGCCTCCCTTTCCCACCAGCCTTCCTAGTCCCTTACTTTCATAAATTAGTGGATGGGGAGGGTCAAGTAAACATAATGTTACTCATGTAGTTGTAGACTAATGATAAATAAACACAATAAGTAGGAAGTACATACATGAATACATACATAAAAAATAAATAATAGAATACAGCAGACCAGTTAGAAGAGACATGTGCACCCCTAAGTTTATCACAGGCACTATACACAATAGCCAAGGTAAGTGTCCATCAGTAGATGAACCGTGGAATATTATTCAGCCAGAGGAAGGAAACCAATCCTACCATTTACAACAACATGGATGGAGCTAGAGGGTATTATGCCTCAGTGAAATAAGCCACGCAGAAAACAAAAAATGTCAATGATTTCACTCACCTATGGAGTATAAAAACAGAAAGAGAGTGAAAGAACAAGACAGTAGTAGCCTCACCGAACCCAGGAAGGGACTCACGGTTACGAACGGGAATGTGACTGAGGAGGATGGTTTGGAAAGGAGAGAAGAGAGGGAAAATGGGGCATTACGAGTAGCACACATAATGTGGGCAGGCGTGCAGGTATGGTCAAGGGAGTATAACACAAGCAAAGATCAGTAGCACTTCTACAGCATATTCCTGGGCTGATGGACATTGACTCTTAAGGGCTATGTGTGGGGGGACTTGGTATTGGGGGTAGTCTAACAACCATAATGCTGCTCATGGAACTGTTTAGTACTGACACCAAAATAAAGGAAAACACCAGTACCTTGGGTCTGGATTCCAATTTTACCTGATGCTGTCAAGTTGGTCAGTGTCCACCTCACCAGAATCACAGCTGCTCCTCTAAGCATACACATTCTGTCTCTAGGAAAGAGGCACCACTGTGACATCATGGAATTTCCAGACAACAGTGCTGCTCTTGCAAACTCCACCCCCATGGCGGGCACTGCCCAGCCGTGGGGAGCTGCATCACAATTTGAACAGGGAATATTATTCACCATATAAATAATGATTTCACTCGTGATGGGAGTATCAGAACAAAGAAAAAACTGAAGGAGAAAACATGAGCAGTCTCACAGAAACCAGGAATGGACTACAAGTTACCAAAGGGAAAGAGACCGGGGTGGATAGTTGGGAAAGAAGGGATAAAGGGAGAGGGAAAGAAAGTGTGCTTTACGATTAGCATGTATAATGTGGGAGGGGGGGTCACAGGGAGGGCTGTACAACACAGAGAAGACAAGTAGTGTTTCTACAGTGTCTTACTATGCTCATGGACAGTGACTGCAAAGGGGCATGTGGGGGAATCTTCATGATGGGGGGAGTCTAATTAACATAATGTTACTCATGTAATTGTGTATTAATGACAGAAAGATAGACAGGAAGATAGATTAATAGATATAGATAGAGAAGAAATGAATTAATGCATGAATAAATAAATATATATGTACATGAACACATACATAAAGAAAGAAAGCAGAAGCCCAGCTGAAAAAAGACACACAAACCCCTGTGTTTACCACAGCACTATTAACAACAGCAATCCACAATAACAGGAGCTACATTAAGGTTACTACATGCCCCAGATAAAGTCCACCAAACATACCACATTACAGTCACTGTCCGTCAGCATAGTAAGATGCTATAGAATTACTATTTGAACTCTCTGTACTATACAGACTTCCGCACGGGAGGTACCCACACACTATGTGAGCTAATCATAATGCCCCCTGTTCACCCTTCTCCCTCCCTTCACAACCAGTCTTTCTAGTCCCTGAAGCTTTGGTAAATTGGTGATGGATGGTGTCTACTAAACATAATGTTACTCATGTAGTTGTTGACTAATGACAAATGAGTAAATAATAAATAAGCAAGAATATAAATGAATACATACATACATACATAAAAAAAATAAATAATAAAATGCAGCAGTCCAGTTTAAAACAGACATGTGCACCCCTATGTTTAACACACCACTATTATAATAACCAAGCTAAGTGTCCAACAGAAGATGAAAAGTGCAATTTTATTCAGCCAAAACAAAACAAGAAATCCTACCATTTACAACAACATGGATGGAGCTAGAGGGTAATATGCACAGAGAAATAACCCAGGCGCAGAAAGACAGGTATCAAATGATATCACTAACCTCTCAGAAGGAGAAGCAAGAGAAACTGAGTGAGCAAAGCAGCACCAGATTCATAGAAGCCAAGAATGGACTAACATGTACCAAAGGGAAAGAGACCGGTGTGGATAGCTGGGACTGGACGGATAAGGGGAGAGGGAAAGAAAGCGTGCATTGCGATTAGCACGTATAATGTGGGAGGGGGGTCCAGAGAGGCCTGTACATCACAGAGAAGACAAGTAGTGATCCTTACAGCAACTTACTATGCTGATGGACAGTGACTGTGAAGGGGTATGTGGGGAGATCTTGGTGAAGGGGGGAGCCTAGTAAACATAATGTCCTCCATGTAATTGTAGATTAATGATACCAAAATATAAAAAAAATGATAAATTGAATTAAGGAATGCAGAAAAGTGGAGACGTTTCATAAAAGAAGAGATACAAATGGCCAAAGAGTCCATGGAAAAATATTCAGCAACAGTAGTCATCAAAGAAAAGCAAATTAAAATAACAGTGTGACATCCCAATTATGTTAGAATGATTCAAAAGAACAAAAACTGACACTGCCAGACCTCAACTGTTGATCAATCTGGTGGGCATGTAAAATGGTATACCATTTTGGGGAAAAGATCTGGCAGTTTGGATAAACTTAAAAACATACTGACCTTATGGCCCTGCAATTCCACTTGTAGGCTTTTACTCAAATGAAAATGGGTGCTTATGCTTACAAAAAGACCTATACACAAACCTTCTCAGAGACTATATTCATAGTAGGCCAAACTAAAAACAGGCTTCTTAAAACATCTGTGGTTTATTCATAGAAAGAAGTACTACTCATCAATAGAAAGGACTGAATCACCAATACAAGATGATAGAATCTCACAGACATGTTGTGTAAAAAACCTTATGCAAAAACAAACCGACAATTGCAGGCGCGCCGGTCGGGCGGTGGGCAGGGGCGTTGGGCATGGGCGGGGCCGAAGGCGCCGCGGGGCGGAGCCAGGAGGTGGCGAGGGGCGGGCGCGCCGGGCGCGGGGAGCTGTCAGCGGCCGCTCTCACAGGGCCGCCTCGCTGGCTGCACCCTTCCGCCAGGAGGAGGCCTTCAAGGAACTTGGGCGGCGGCGGCGGTTCGCTGCTTCCTGGGGAGGGAGGAGCGTTCGTGTGAGCGAGGCCAGGCAGGAGGCCTACACTCGAGCGCCTCCCGAGCCCGTGCCCGCGCCCACACCCGCACCCGCTGGTCCCCAGCCCGGAGGTTCCTCGAGGTCGCCTCGGAGGCGGGCCCCGGTGGCGGCGGCGGGCCCTGGCGGAAGCGGCTCAGCAGACAAGCGGCCTCAGGGTACCGGGCGCCGCCGGGGCCGCCGCGCAGGTGCCTTGGCAAAATGACCCCGGGGTCACCGCGGCGCGGTGCCTGATGGGGGAGGCCGGGGAGCCCCTGCGGACCAACCGAGAGAGCTCAGCAGCTTGCAGGGACAGGCGGGACGCCCGCTGGGAGCTCACCCTGCTGCAACCCTCGCCTCCCTTTTTTATTTTTCCTGGCTTTCATCGTTATCTAGTCAGGAATCCGCGGGTTTCTTTTCACTCTCATTAATCAACAATTATATGAGCAATATTAGAGTTAGTAGACTCCCCAGATCATCAAGTTCCCTCCCTACCGCATACCCTATTAGAGTCACTATCCGTCAGCATAGTACGATTCTATAGAATCACTACTTGACTTCTCTGTATTACACTGACTTCCACGTGGAACCCCTCCCACATTATGGCAGCTAATCTTAAGTCCCCCTTTCCACCCTTCTGCTTCCCTTCCCAACCAGCCTTCCTAGACGCTTACCTTTGGAAAATTGGTGATGGGGGGAGTCTAGTAAACATAATGTTACCCATGTAATTGGAGATTAATGACAAGTAAATAAATAAATAAATGATAGAATGCAGCAGCCCAGTTTTCAAAAGACATGTGCGCCCCTATGTCTATCACAGCACTATTCACAATAGCCAAGCTAACTGTCCATCAGAAGATGAGCAGTGGAATATTATTAGGCCCTATGAAGAACAGAAATCCCATCACTTGCAACAACATGGATGGAGCTAGAGGGTATTATGCACAGTGAAATAAACCCAGTGGAGAAAGACAAGTATGAAATGATTTCAACAACCTTTGGAAAAGGAAATCCAAGAGAAACTGCATGAACAAAACGGCACTAGATTCACAGAACCCAAGAAGACACTGACAGTTACCAAAGGGCAAGGGAATGTGGTGGATAGTTGAGAATGGAGGGATAATGGGAGAGGGAAAGAAAGCGTGCATTACGATTAGCACGTATAATGTGGGAGCGGGGTCACAGGGAGGGCTGTACAACACAGAGAAGACAACTAGTGATTCCACAGTATCTTTTTATGCTCATGGACAGTGACTGCAATGGGGTATCTTCCGGGAATCTTCGTGATCGGGGGAGTCAAGTAAATATAATGTTACTCATGCAATTGTATAATAATGACAGATAGATAGGTAGTTAGATAGATGGAAAGACAGATAAATGAATGAATGCATAAATAAATAAATAAATACATATAAAGGAAGACAGAAAGAAAGTTAGATAGAATGATAGAGAGACTAAAAAGTAGATGGATAGATAGATAGATGGATAAATAGATAGATACATAGATAGAAACAGATGAATGAATACATGACTAAATAAATACATACATGAGAGGGAAGGAAGGAAGGAAGGAAGGAAGGAGGGATGGAGGGAGGAAGGAAGGAAGGAAAGAAAGAAGGAAGGAAGGAGTAAAGCAACAGCCCAGTTTTAAAAATCTACAATTATATGAGCTACATGATGGTTACTACACTCCCCAGATCAAGTCCACGCAACATACTCCATTACAGTCAGTGTCCATCAGCTTAGCAAGATGCTACAGAATCACTACTTAAACTCTCTGTACTATACTGACTTTCCCGTGGGACCTCCCCACACATAACGTGAGCTGGTCGTAATGCCCCCTGTACACCCTTCTGCCTCCCTTCCCAACCAGCCTTCCTAGTCCCTTACTTTCATAAATTAGTGATGGGGAGGGTCAAGTAAACATAATGTTACTCATGTAGTTGTAGACTAATGATAAATAAACAATAAGTAAGGAAGTACATACATGAATACATACATAAAAAATAAATAATAGAATACAGCAGACCAGTTTAGAAGAGACATGTGCACCCCTATGTTTATCACAGCACTATACACAATAGCCAAGGTAAGTGTCCATCAGTAGATGAACAGTGGAATATTATTCAGCCAGAGGAAGGAAACCAATCCTACCATTTACAACAACATGGATGGAGCTAGAGGGTATTATGCTCAGTGAAATAAGCCACGCAGAAAACAAAAAATGTCAAATGATTTCACTCACCTATGGAGTATAAAAACAAGAAAGAGAGTGAAAGAACAAGACAGTAGTAGCCTCACCGAACCCAGGAAGGGACTCACGGTTACGAACGGGAATGTGACTGAGGAGGATGGTTTGGAAAGGAGAGAAGAGAGGGAAAATGGGGCATTACGAGTAGCACACATAATGTGGGCAGGCGGCAGGTATGGTCAAGGGAGTATAACACAGCAAAGATCAGTAGCACTTCTACAGCATATTCCTGGGCTGATGGACATTGACTCTTAAGGGCTATGTGTGGGGGGGACTTGGTAATGGGGGTAGTCTAACAACCATAATGCTGCTCATGGAACTGTTTAGTACTGACACCAAAATAAAAGGAAACACACAGTACCTTGGGTCTGGATTCCAATTTTACCTGATGCTGTCAAGTTGGTCAGTGTCCACCTCACCAGAATCACAGCTGCTCCTCTAAGCATACACATTCTGTCTCTAGGAAAGAGGCACCACTGTGACATCATGGAATTTCCAGACAACAGTGCTGCTCTTGCAAACTCCACCCCCATGGCGGGCACTGCCCAGCCGTGGGGAGCTGCATCACAATTTGAACAGGGAATATTATTCACCATATAAATAATGATTTCACTCGTGATGGGAGTATCAGAACAAAGAAAAAACTGAAGGAGAAAACATGAGCAGTCTCACAGAAACCAGGAATGGACTACAAGTTACCAAAGGGAAAGAGACCGGGGTGGATAGTTGGGAAAGAAGGGATAAAGGGAGAGGGAAAGAAAGTGTGCTTTACGATTAGCATGTATAATGTGGGAGGGGGGGTCACAGGGAGGGCTGTACAACACAGAGAAGACAAGTAGTGTTTCTACAGTGTCTTACTATGCTCATGGACAGTGACTGCAAAGGGGCATGTGGGGGAATCTTCATGATGGGGGGAGTCTAATTAACATAATGTTACTCATGTAATTGTGTATTAATGACAGAAAGATAGACAGGAAGATAGATTAATAGATATAGATAGAGAAGAAATGAATTAATGCATGAATAAATAAATATATATGTACATGAACACATACATAAAGAAAGAAAGCAGAAGCCCAGCTGAAAAAAGACACACAAACCCCTGTGTTTACCACAGCACTATTAACAACAGCCAATCCACAATAACAGGAGCTACATTAAGGTTACTACATGCCCCAGATAAAGTCCACCAAACATACCACATTACAGTCACTGTCCGTCAGCATAGTAAGATGCTATAGAATTACTATTTGAACTCTCTGTACTATACAGACTTCCGCACGGGAGGTACCCACACACTATGTGAGCTAATCATAATGCCCCCTGTTCACCCTTCTCCCTCCCTTCACAACCAGTCTTTCTAGTCCCTGAAGCTTTGGTAAATTGGTGATGGATGGTGTCTACTAAACATAATGTTACTCATGTAGTTGTTGACTAATGACAAATGAGTAAATAATAAATAAGCAAGAATATAAATGAATACATACATACATACATAAAAAAATAAATAATAAAATGCAGCAGTCCAGTTTAAAACAGACATGTGCACCCCTATGTTTAACACACCACTATTTATAATAACCAAGCTAAGTGTCCAACAGAAGATGAAAAGTGCAATTTTATTCAGCCAAAACAAAACAAGAAATCCTACCATTTACAACAACATGGATGGAGCTAGAGGGTAATATGCACAGAGAAATAACCCAGGCGCAGAAAGACAGGTATCAAATGATATCACTAACCTCTCAGAAGGAGAAGCAAGAGAAACTGAGTGAGCAAAGCAGCACCAGATTCATAGAAGCCAAGAATGGACTAACATGTACCAAAGGGAAAGAGACCGGTGTGGATAGCTGGGACTGGACGGATAAGGGGAGAGGGAAAGAAAGCGTGCATTGCGATTAGCACGTATAATGTGGGAGGGGGGTCCCAGAGAGGCCTGTACATCACAGAGAAGACAAGTAGTGATCTTACAGCATCTTACTATGCTGATGGACAGTGACTGTGAAGGGGTATGTGGGGAGATCTTGGTGAAGGGGGGAGCCTAGTAAACATAATGTCCTCCATGTAATTGTAGATTAATGATACCAAAATATAAAAAAAATGATAAATTGAATTAAGGAATGCAGAAAAGTGGAGACGTTTCATAAAAGAAGAGATACAAATGGCCAAAGAGTCCATGGAAAAATATTCAGCAACAGTAGTCATCAAAGAAAAGCAAATTAAAATAACAGTGTGACATCCCAATTATGTTAGAATGATTCAAAAGAACAAAAACTGACACTGCCAGACCTCAACTGTTGATCAATCTGGTGGGCATGTAAAATGGTATACCATTTTGGGGAAAAGATCTGGCAGTTTGGATAAACTTAAAAACATACTGACCTTATGGCCCTGCAATTCCACTTGTAGGCTTTTACTCAAATGAAAATGGGTGCTTATGCTTACAAAAAGACCTATACACAAACCTTCTCAGAGACTATATTCATAGTAGGCCAAACTAAAAACAGGCTTCTTAAAACATCTGTGGTTTATTCATAGAAAGAAGTACTACTCATCAATAGAAAGGACTGAATCACCAATACAAGATGATAGAATCTCACAGACATGTTGTGTAAAAAACCTTATGCAAAAACAAACCGACAATTGCAGGCGCGCCGGTCGGGCGGTGGGCAGGGGCGTTGGGCATGGGCGGGGCCGAAGGCGCCGCGGGGCGGAGCCAGGAGGTGGCGAGGGGCGGGCGCGCCGGGCGCGGGGAGCTGTCAGCGGCCGCTCTCACAGGGCCGCCTCGCTGGCTGCACCCTTCCGCCAGGAGGAGGCCTTCAAGGAACTTGGGCGGCGGCGGCGGTTCGCTGCTTCCTGGGGAGGGAGGAGCGTTCGTGTGAGCGAGGCCAGGCAGGAGGCCTACACTCGAGCGCCTCCCGAGCCCGTGCCCGCGCCCACACCCGCACCCGCTGGTCCCCAGCCCGGAGGTTCCTCGAGGTCGCCTCGGAGGCGGGCCCCGGTGGCGGCGGCGGGCCCTGGCGGAAGCGGCTCAGCAGACAAGCGGCCTCAGGGTACCGGGCGCCGCCGGGGCCGCCGCGCAGGTGCCTTGGCAAAATGACCCCGGGGTCACCGCGGCGCGGTGCCTGATGGGGGAGGCCGGGGAGCCCCTGCGGACCAACCGAGAGAGCTCAGCAGCTTGCAGGGACAGGCGGGACGCCCGCTGGGAGCTCACCCTGCTGCAACCCTCGCCTCCCTTTTTTATTTTTCCTGGCTTTCATCGTTATCTAGTCAGGAATCCGCGGGTTTCTTTTCACTCTCATTAATCAACAATTATATGAGCAATATTAGAGTTAGTAGACTCCCCAGATCATCAAGTTCCCTCCCTACCGCATACCCTATTAGAGTCACTATCCGTCAGCATAGTACGATTCTATAGAATCACTACTTGACTTCTCTGTATTACACTGACTTCCACGTGGAACCCCTCCCACATTATGGCAGCTAATCTTAAGTCCCCCTTTCCACCCTTCTGCTTCCCTTCCCAACCAGCCTTCCTAGACGCTTACCTTTGGAAAATTGGTGATGGGGGGAGTCTAGTAAACATAATGTTACCCATGTAATTGGAGATTAATGACAAGTAAATAAATAAATAAATGATAGAATGCAGCAGCCCAGTTTTCAAAAGACATGTGCGCCCCTATGTCTATCACAGCACTATTCACAATAGCCAAGCTAACTGTCCATCAGAAGATGAGCAGTGGAATATTATTAGGCCCTATGAAGAACAGAAATCCCATCACTTGCAACAACATGGATGGAGCTAGAGGGTATTATGCACAGTGAAAATAAACCCAGTGGAGAAAGACAAGTATGAAATGATTTCAACAACCTTTGGAAAAGGAAATCCAAGAGAAACTGCATGAACAAAACGGCACTAGATTCACAGAACCCAAGAAGACACTGACAGTTACCAAAGGGCAAGGGAATGTGGTGGATAGTTGAGAATGGAGGGATAATGGGAGAGGGAAAGAAAGCGTGCATTACGATTAGCACGTATAATGTGGGAGCGGGGTCACAGGGAGGGCTGTACAACACAGAGAAGACAACTAGTGATTCCACAGTATCTTTTTATGCTCATGGACAGTGACTGCAATGGGGTATCTTCCGGGAATCTTCGTGATCGGGGGAGTCAAGTAAATATAATGTTACTCATGCAATTGTATAATAATGACAGATAGATAGGTAGTTAGATAGATGGAAAGACAGATAAATGAATGAATGCATAAATAAATAAATAAATACATATAAAGGAAGACAGAAAGAAAGTTAGATAGAATGATAGAGAGACTAAAAAGTAGATGGATAGATAGATAGATGGATAAATAGATAGATACATAGATAGAAACAGATGAATGAATACATGACTAAATAAATACATACATGAGAGGGAAGGAAGGAAGGAAGGAAGGAAGGAGGGATGGAGGGAGGAAGGAAGGAAGGAAAGAAAGAAGGAAGGAAGGAGTAAAGCAACAGCCCAGTTTTAAAAATCTACAATTATATGAGCTACATGATGGTTACTACACTCCCCAGATCAAGTCCACGCAACATACTCCATTACAGTCAGTGTCCATCAGCTTAGCAAGATGCTACAGAATCACTACTTAAACTCTCTGTACTATACTGACTTTCCCGTGGGACCTCCCCACACATAACGTGAGCTGGTCGTAATGCCCCCTGTACACCCTTCTGCCTCCCTTCCCAACCAGCCTTCCTAGTCCCTTACTTTCATAAATTAGTGATGGGGAGGGTCAAGTAAACATAATGTTACTCATGTAGTTGTAGACTAATGATAAATAAACAATAAGTAAGGAAGTACATACATGAATACATACATAAAAAATAAATAATAGAATACAGCAGACCAGTTTAGAAGAGACATGTGCACCCCTATGTTTATCACAGCACTATACACAATAGCCAAGGTAAGTGTCCATCAGTAGATGAACAGTGGAATATTATTCAGCCAGAGGAAGGAAACCAATCCTACCATTTACAACAACATGGATGGAGCTAGAGGGTATTATGCTCAGTGAAATAAGCCACGCAGAAAACAAAAAATGTCAAATGATTTCACTCACCTATGGAGTATAAAAACAAGAAAGAGAGTGAAAGAACAAGACAGTAGTAGCCTCACCGAACCCAGGAAGGGACTCACGGTTACGAACGGGAATGTGACTGAGGAGGATGGTTTGGAAAGGAGAGAAGAGAGGGAAAATGGGGCATTACGAGTAGCACACATAATGTGGGCAGGCGGCAGGTATGGTCAAGGGAGTATAACACAGCAAAGATCAGTAGCACTTCTACAGCATATTCCTGGGCTGATGGACATTGACTCTTAAGGGCTATGTGTGGGGGGGACTTGGTAATGGGGGTAGTCTAACAACCATAATGCTGCTCATGGAACTGTTTAGTACTGACACCAAAATAAAAGGAAACACACAGTACCTTGGGTCTGGATTCCAATTTTACCTGATGCTGTCAAGTTGGTCAGTGTCCACCTCACCAGAATCACAGCTGCTCCTCTAAGCATACACATTCTGTCTCTAGGAAAGAGGCACCACTGTGACATCATGGAATTTCCAGACAACAGTGCTGCTCTTGCAAACTCCACCCCCATGGCGGGCACTGCCCAGCCGTGGGGAGCTGCATCACAATTTGAACAGGGAATATTATTCACCATATAAATAATGATTTCACTCGTGATGGGAGTATCAGAACAAAGAAAAAACTGAAGGAGAAAACATGAGCAGTCTCACAGAAACCAGGAATGGACTACAAGTTACCAAAGGGAAAGAGACCGGGGTGGATAGTTGGGAAAGAAGGGATAAAGGGAGAGGGAAAGAAAGTGTGCTTTACGATTAGCATGTATAATGTGGGAGGGGGGGTCACAGGGAGGGCTGTACAACACAGAGAAGACAAGTAGTGTTTCTACAGTGTCTTACTATGCTCATGGACAGTGACTGCAAAGGGGCATGTGGGGGAATCTTCATGATGGGGGGAGTCTAATTAACATAATGTTACTCATGTAATTGTGTATTAATGACAGAAAGATAGACAGGAAGATAGATTAATAGATATAGATAGAGAAGAAATGAATTAATGCATGAATAAATAAATATATATGTACATGAACACATACATAAAGAAAGAAAGCAGAAGCCCAGCTGAAAAAAGACACACAAACCCCTGTGTTTACCACAGCACTATTAACAACAGCCAATCCACAATAACAGGAGCTACATTAAGGTTACTACATGCCCCAGATAAAGTCCACCAAACATACCACATTACAGTCACTGTCCGTCAGCATAGTAAGATGCTATAGAATTACTATTTGAACTCTCTGTACTATACAGACTTCCGCACGCGAGGTACCCACACACTATGTGAGCTAATCATAATGCCCCCTGTTCACCCTTCTCCCTCCCTTCACAACCAGTCTTTCTAGTCCCTGAAGCTTTGGTAAATTGGTGATGGATGGTGTCTACTAAACATAATGTTACTCATGTAGTTGTTGACTAATGACAAATGAGTAAATAATAAATAAGCAAGAACATAAATGAATACATACATACATACATAAAAAAATAAATAATAAAATGCAGCAGTCCAGTTTAAAACAGACATGTGCACCCCTATGTTTAACACACCACTATTTATAATAACCAAGCTAAGTGTCCAACAGAAGATGAAAAGTGCAATTTTATTCAGCCAAAACAAAACAAGAAATCCTACCATTTACAACAACATGGATGGAGCTAGACGGTAATATGCACAGAGAAATAACCCAGGCGCAGAAAGACAGGTATCAAATGATATCACTAACCTCTCAGAAGGAGAAGCAAGAGAAACTGAGTGAGCAAAGCAGCACCAGATTCATAGAAGCCAAGAATGGACTAACATTTACCAAAGGGAAAGAGACCGGTGTGGATAGCTGGGACTGGACGGATAAGGGGAGAGGGAAAGAAAGCGTGCATTGCGATTAGCACGTATAATGTGGGAGGGGGGTCCCAGAGAGGCCTGTACATCACAGAGAAGACAAGTAGTGACCTTACAGCATCTTACTATGCTAATGGACAGTGACTGTGAAGGGGTATGTGGGGAGATCTTGGTGAAGGGGGGAGCCTAGTAAACATAATGTCCTCCATGTAATTGTAGATTAATGATACCAAAATATAAAAAAAATGATAAATTGAATTAAGGAATGCAGAAAAGTGGAGACGTTTCATAAAAGAAGAGATACAAATGGCCAAAGAGTCCATGGAAAAATATTCAGCAACAGTAGTCATCAAAGAAAAGCAAATTAAAATAACAGTGTGACATCCCAATTATGTTAGAATGATTCAAAAGAACAAAAACTGACACTGCCAGACCTCAACTGTTGATCAATCTGGTGGGCATGTAAAATGGTATACCATTTTGGGGAAAAGATCTGGCAGTTTGGATAAACTTAAAAACATACTGACCTTATGGCCCTGCAATTCCACTTGTAGGCTTTTACTCAAATGAAAATGGGTGCTTATGCTTACAAAAAGACCTATACACAAACCTTCTCAGAGACTATATTCATAGTAGGCCAAACTAAAAACAGGCTTCTTAAAACATCTGTGGTTTATTCATAGAAAGAAGTACTACTCATCAATAGAAAGGACTGAATCACCAATACAAGATGATAGAATCTCACAGACATGTTGTGTAAAAAACCTTATGCAAAAACAAACCGACAATTGCAGGCGCGCCGGTCGGGCGGTGGGCAGGGGCGTTGGGCATGGGCGGGGCCGAAGGCGCCGCGGGGCGGAGCCAGGAGGTGGCGAGGGGCGGGCGCGCCGGGCGCGGGGAGCTGTCAGCGGCCGCTCTCACAGGGCCGCCTCGCTGGCTGCACCCTTCCGCCAGGAGGAGGCCTTCAGGGAACTTGGGCGGCGGCGGCGGTTCGCTGCTTCCTGGGGAGGGAGGAGCGTTCGTGTGAGCGAGGCCAGGCAGGAGGCCTACACTCGAGCGCCTCCCGAGCCCGTGCCCGCGCCCACACCCGCACCCGCTGGTCCCCAGCCCGGAGGTTCCTCGAGGTCGCCTCGGAGGCGGGCCCCGGTGGCGGCGGCGGGCCCTGGCGGAAGCGGCTCAGCAGACAAGCGGCCTCAGGGTACCGGGCGCCGCCGGGGCCGCCGCGCAGGTGCCTTGGCAAAATGACCCCGGGGTCACCGCGGCGCGGTGCCTGATGGGGGAGGCCGGGGAGCCCCTGCGGACCAACCGAGAGAGCTCAGCAGCTTGCAGGGACAGGCGGGACGCCCGCTGGGAGCTCACCCTGCTGCAACCCTCGCCTCCCTTTTTTATTTTTCCTGGCTTTCATCGTTATCTAGTCAGGAATCCGCGGGTTTCTTTTCACTCTCATTAATCAACAATTATATGAGCAATATTAGAGTTAGTAGACTCCCCAGATCATCAAGTTCCCTCCCTACCGCATACCCTATTAGAGTCACTATCCGTCAGCATAGTACGATTCTATAGAATCACTACTTGACTTCTCTGTATTACACTGACTTCCACGTGGAACCCCTCCCACATTATGGCAGCTAATCGTAAGTCCCCCTTTCCACCCTTCTGCTTCCCTTCCCAACCAGCCTTCCTAGACGCTTACCTTTGGAAAATTGGTGATGGGGGGAGTCTAGTAAACATAATGTTACCCATGTAATTGGAGATTAATGACAAGTAAATAAATAAATAAATGATAGAATGCAGCAGCCCAGTTTTCAAAAGACATGTGCGCCCCTATGTCTATCACAGCACTATTCACAATAGCCAAGCTAACTGTCCATCAGAAGATGAGCAGTGGAATATTATTAGGCCCTATGAAGAACAGAAATCCCATCACTTGCAACAACATGGATGGAGCTAGAGGGTATTATGCACAGTGAAATAAACCCAGTGGAGAAAGACAAGTATGAAATGATTTCAACAACCTTTGGAAAAGGAAATCCAAGAGAAACTGCATGAACAAAACGGCACTAGATTCACAGAACCCAAGAAGACACTGACAGTTACCAAAGGGCAAGGGAATGTGGTGGATAGTTGAGAATGGAGGGATAATGGGAGAGGGAAAGAAAGCGTGCATTACGATTAGCACGTATAATGTGGGAGCGGGGTCACAGGGAGGGCTGTACAACACAGAGAAGACAACTAGTGATTCCACAGTATCTTTTTATGCTCATGGACAGTGACTGCAATGGGGTATCTTCCGGGAATCTTCGTGATCGGGGGAGTCAAGTAAATATAATGTTACTCATGCAATTGTATAATAATGACAGATAGATAGGTAGTTAGATAGATGGAAAGACAGATAAATGAATGAATGCATAAATAAATAAATAAATACATATAAAGGAAGACAGAAAGAAAGTTAGATAGAATGATAGAGAGACTAAAAAGTAGATGGATAGATAGATAGATGGATAAATAGATAGATACATAGATAGAAACAGATGAATGAATACATGACTAAATAAATACATACATGAGAGGGAAGGAAGGAAGGAAGGAAGGAAGGAGGGATGGAGGGAGGAAGGAAGGAAGGAAAGAAAGAAGGAAGGAAGGAGTAAAGCAACAGCCCAGTTTTAAAAATCTACAATTATATGAGCTACATGATGGTTACTACACTCCCCAGATCAAGTCCACGCAACATACTCCATTACAGTCAGTGTCCATCAGCTTAGCAAGATGCTACAGAATCACTACTTAAACTCTCTGTACTATACTGACTTTCCCGTGGGACCTCCCCACACATAACGTGAGCTGGTCGTAATGCCCCCTGTACACCCTTCTGCCTCCCTTCCCAACCAGCCTTCCTAGTCCCTTACTTTCATAAATTAGTGATGGGGAGGGTCAAGTAAACATAATGTTACTCATGTAGTTGTAGACTAATGATAAATAAACAATAAGTAAGGAAGTACATACATGAATACATACATAAAAAATAAATAATAGAATACAGCAGACCAGTTTAGAAGAGACATGTGCACCCCTATGTTTATCACAGCACTATACACAATAGCCAAGGTAAGTGTCCATCAGTAGATGAACAGTGGAATATTATTCAGCCAGAGGAAGGAAACCAATCCTACCATTTACAACAACATGGATGGAGCTAGAGGGTATTATGCTCAATGAAATAAGCCACGCAGAAAACAAAAAATGTCAAATGATTTCACTCACCTATGGAGTATAAAAACAAGAAAGAGAGTGAAAGAACAAGACAGTAGTAGCCTCACCGAACCCAGGAAGGGACTCACGGTTACGAACGGGAATGTGACTGAGGAGGATGGTTTGGAAAGGAGAGAAGAGAGGGAAAATGGGGCATTACGAGTAGCACACATAATGTGGGCAGGCGGCAGGTATGGTCAAGGGAGTATAACACAGCAAAGATCAGTAGCACTTCTACAGCATATTCCTGGGCTGATGGACATTGACTCTTAAGGGCTATGTGTGGGGGGGACTTGGTAATGGGGGTAGTCTAACAACCATAATGCTGCTCATGGAACTGTTTAGTACTGACACCAAAATAAAAGGAAACACACAGTACCTTGGGTCTGGATTCCAATTTTACCTGATGCTGTCAAGTTGGTCAGTGTCCACCTCACCAGAATCACAGCTGCTCCTCTAAGCATACACATTCTGTCTCTAGGAAAGAGGCACCACTGTGACATCATGGAATTTCCAGACAACAGTGCTGCTCTTGCAAACTCCACCCCCATGGCGGGCACTGCCCAGCCGTGGGGAGCTGCATCACAATTTGAACAGGGAATATTATTCACCATATAAATAATGATTTCACTCGTGATGGGAGTATCAGAACAAAGAAAAAACTGAAGGAGAAAACATGAGCAGTCTCACAGAAACCAGGAATGGACTACAAGTTACCAAAGGGAAAGAGACCGGGGTGGATAGTTGGGAAAGAAGGGATAAAGGGAGAGGGAAAGAAAGTGTGCTTTACGATTAGCATGTATAATGTGGGAGGGGGGGTCACAGGGAGGGCTGTACAACACAGAGAAGACAAGTAGTGTTTCTACAGTGTCTTACTATGCTCATGGACAGTGACTGCAAAGGGGCATGTGGGGGAATCTTCATGATGGGGGGAGTCTAATTAACATAATGTTACTCATGTAATTGTGTATTAATGACAGAAAGATAGACAGGAAGATAGATTAATAGATATAGATAGAGAAGAAATGAATTAATGCATGAATAAATAAATATATATGTACATGAACACATACATAAAGAAAGAAAGCAGAAGCCCAGCTGAAAAAAGACACACAAACCCCTGTGTTTACCACAGCACTATTAACAACAGCCAATCCACAATAACAGGAGCTACATTAAGGTTACTACATGCCCCAGATAAAGTCCACCAAACATACCACATTACAGTCACTGTCCGTCAGCATAGTAAGATGCTATAGAATTACTATTTGAACTCTCTGTACTATACAGACTTCCGCACGGGAGGTACCCACACACTATGTGAGCTAATCATAATGCCCCCTGTTCACCCTTCTCCCTCCCTTCACAACCAGTCTTTCTAGTCCCTGAAGCTTTGGTAAATTGGTGATGGATGGTGTCTACTAAACATAATGTTACTCATGTAGTTGTTGACTAATGACAAATGAGTAAATAATAAATAAGCAAGAATATAAATGAATACATACATACATACATAAAAAAATAAATAATAAAATGCAGCAGTCCAGTTTAAAACAGACATGTGCACCCGTATGTTTAACATACCACTATTTATAATAACCAAGCTAAGTGTCCAAAAGAAGATGAAAAGTGCAATTTTATTCAGCCAAAACAAAACAAGAAATCCTACCATTTACAACAACATGGATGGAGCTAGAGTGTAATATGCACAGTGAAATAACCCAGGCACAGAAAGACAGGTATCAAATGATATCACTAACCTCTCAGAAGGAGAAGCAAGAGAAACTGAGTGAGCAAAGCAGCACCAGATTCATAGAAGCCAAGAATGGACTAACATGTACCAAAGGGAAAGAGACCGGTGTGGATAGCTGGGACTGGACGGATAAGGGGAGAGGGAAAGAAAGCGTGCATTGCGATTAGCACGTATAATGTGGGAGGGGGGTCCCAGAGAGGCCTGTACATCACAGAGAAGACAAGTAGTGATCTTACAGCATCTTACTATGCTGATGGACAGTGACTGTGAAGGGGTATGTGGGGAGATCTTGGTGAAGGGGGGAGCCTAGTAAACATAATGTCCTCCATGTAATTGTAGATTAATGATACCAAAATATAAAAAAAATGATAAATTGAATTAAGGAATGCAGAAAAGTGGAGACGTTTCATAAAAGAAGAGATACAAATGGCCAAAGAGTCCATGGAAAAATATTCAGCAACAGTAGTCATCAAAGAAAAGCAAATTAAAATAACAGTGTGACATCCCAATTATGTTAGAATGATTCAAAAGAACAAAAACTGACACTGCCAGACCTCAACTGTTGATCAATCTGGTGGGCATGTAAAATGGTATACCATTTTGGGGAAAAGATCTGGCAGTTTGGATAAACTTAAAAACATACTGACCTTATGGCCCTGCAATTCCACTTGTAGGCTTTTACTCAAATGAAAATGGGTGCTTATGCTTACAAAAAGACCTATACACAAACCTTCTCAGAGACTATATTCATAGTAGGCCAAACTAAAAACAGGCTTCTTAAAACATCTGTGGTTTATTCATAGAAAGAAGTACTACTCATCAATAGAAAGGACTGAATCACCAATACAAGATGATAGAATCTCACAGACATGTTGTGTAAAAAACCTTATGCAAAAACAAACCGACAATTGCAGGCGCGCCGGTCGGGCGGTGGGCAGGGGCGTTGGGCATGGGCGGGGCCGAAGGCGCCGCGGGGCGGAGCCAGGAGGTGGCGAGGGGCGGGCGCGCCGGGCGCGGGGAGCTGTCAGCGGCCGCTCTCACAGGGCCGCCTCGCTGGCTGCACCCTTCCGCCAGGAGGAGGCCTTCAAGGAACTTGGGCGGCGGCGGCGGTTCGCTGCTTCCTGGGGAGGGAGGAGCGTTCGTGTGAGCGAGGCCAGGCAGGAGGCCTACACTCGAGCGCCTCCCGAGCCCGTGCCCGCGCCCACACCCGCACCCGCTGGTCCCCAGCCCGGAGGTTCCTCGAGGTCGCCTCGGAGGCGGGCCCCGGTGGCGGCGGCGGGCCCTGGCGGAAGCGGCTCAGCAGACAAGCGGCCTCAGGGTACCGGGCGCCGCCGGGGCCGCCGCGCAGGTGCCTTGGCAAAATGACCCCGGGGTCACCGCGGCGCGGTGCCTGATGGGGGAGGCCGGGGAGCCCCTGCGGACCAACCGAGAGAGCTCAGCAGCTTGCAGGGACAGGCGGGACGCCCGCTGGGAGCTCACCCTGCTGCAACCCTCGCCTCCCTTTTTTATTTTTCCTGGCTTTCATCGTTATCTAGTCAGGAATCCGCGGGTTTCTTTTCACTCTCATTAATCAACAATTATATGAGCAATATTAGAGTTAGTAGACTCCCCAGATCATCAAGTTCCCTCCCTACCGCATACCCTATTAGAGTCACTATCCGTCAGCATAGTACGATTCTATAGAATCACTACTTGACTTCTCTGTATTACACTGACTTCCACGTGGAACCCCTCCCACATTATGGCAGCTAATCTTAAGTCCCCCTTTCCACCCTTCTGCTTCCCTTCCCAACCAGCCTTCCTAGACGCTTACCTTTGGAAAATTGGTGATGGGGGGAGTCTAGTAAACATAATGTTACCCATGTAATTGGAGATTAATGACAAGTAAATAAATAAATAAATGATAGAATGCAGCAGCCCAGTTTTCAAAAGACATGTGCGCCCCTATGTCTATCACAGCACTATTCACAATAGCCAAGCTAACTGTCCATCAGAAGATGAGCAGTGGAATATTATTAGGCCCTATGAAGAACGGAAATCCCATCACTTGCAACAACATGGATGGAGCTAGAGGGTATTATGCACAGTGAAAATAAACCCAGTGGAGAAAGACAAGTATGAAATGATTTCAACAACCTTTGGAAAAGGAAATCCAAGAGAAACTGCATGAACAAAACGGCACTAGATTCACAGAACCCAAGAAGACACTGACAGTTACCAAAGGGCAAGGGAATGTGGTGGATAGTTGAGAATGGAGGGATAATGGGAGAGGGAAAGAAAGCGTGCATTACGATTAGCACGTATAATGTGGGAGCGGGGTCACAGGGAGGGCTGTACAACACAGAGAAGACAACTAGTGATTCCACAGTATCTTTTTATGCTCATGGACAGTGACTGCAATGGGGTATCTTCCGGGAATCTTCGTGATCGGGGGAGTCAAGTAAATATAATGTTACTCATGCAATTGTATAATAATGACAGATAGATAGGTAGTTAGATAGATGGAAAGACAGATAAATGAATGAATGCATAAATAAATAAATAAATACATATAAAGGAAGACAGAAAGAAAGTTAGATAGAATGATAGAGAGACTAAAAAGTAGATGGATAGATAGATAGATGGATAAATAGATAGATACATAGATAGAAACAGATGAATGAATACATGACTAAAGAAATACATACATGAGAGGGAAGGAAGGAAGGAAGGAAGGATGGAGGGAGGAAGGAAGGAAGGAAAGAAAGAAGGAAGGAAGGAGTAAAGCACCAGCCCAGTTTTAAAAATCTACAATTATATGAGCTACATGATGGTTACTACACTCCCCAGATCAAGTCCACGCAACATACTCCATTACAGTCAGTGTCCATCAGCTTAGCAAGATGCTACAGAATCACTACTTAAACTCTCTGTACTATACTGACTTTCCCGTGGGACCTCCCCACACATAACGTGAGCTGGTCGTAATGACCCCTGTACACCCTTCTGCCTCCCTTCCCAACCAGCCTTCCTAGTCCCTTACTTTCATAAATTAGTGATGGGGAGGGTCAAGTAAACATAATGTTACTCATGTAGTTGTAGACTAATGATAAATAAACAATAAGTAAGGAAGTACATACATGAATACATACATAAAAAATAAATAATAGAATACAGCAGACCAGTTTAGAAGAGACATGTGCACCCCTATGTTTATCACAGCACTATACACAATAGCCAAGGTAAGTGTCCATCAGTAGATGAACAGTGGAATATTATTCAGCCAGAGGAAGGAAACCAATCCTACCATTTACAACAACATGGATGGAGCTAGAGGGTATTATGCTCAGTGAAATAAGCCACGCAGAAAACAAAAAATGTCAAATGATTTCACTCACCTATGGAGTATAAAAACAAGAAAGAGAGTGAAAGAACAAGACAGTAGTAGCCTCACCGAACCCAGGAAGGGACTCACGGTTACGAACGGGAATGTGACTGAGGAGGATGGTTTGGAAAGGAGAGAAGAGAGGGAAAATGGGGCATTACGAGTAGCACACATAATGTGGGCAGGCGGCAGGTATGGTCAAGGGAGTATAACACAGCAAAGATCAGTAGCACTTCTACAGCATATTCCTGGGCTGATGGACATTGACTCTTAAGGGCTATGTGTGGGGGGGACTTGGTAATGGGGGTAGTCTAACAACCATAATGCTGCTCATGGAACTGTTTAGTACTGACACCAAAATAAAAGGAAACACACAGTACCTTGGGTCTGGATTCCAATTTTACCTGATGCTGTCAAGTTGGTCAGTGTCCACCTCACCAGAATCACAGCTGCTCCTCTAAGCATACACATTCTGTCTCTAGGAAAGAGGCACCACTGTGACATCATGGAATTTCCAGACAACAGTGCTGCTCTTGCAAACTCCACCCCCATGGCGGGCACTGCCCAGCCGTGGGGAGCTGCATCACAATTTGAACAGGGAATATTATTCACCATATAAATAATGATTTCACTCGTGATGGGAGTATCAGAACAAAGAAAAAACTGAAGGAGAAAACATGAGCAGTCTCACAGAAACCAGGAATGGACTACAAGTTACCAAAGGGAAAGAGACCGGGGTGGATAGTTGGGAAAGAAGGGATAAAGGGAGAGGGAAAGAAAGTGTGCTTTACGATTAGCATGTATAATGTGGGAGGGGGGGTCACAGGGAGGGCTGTACAACACAGAGAAGACAAGTAGTGTTTCTACAGTGTCTTACTATGCTCATGGACAGTGACTGCAAAGGGGCATGTGGGGGAAATCTTCATGATGGGGGGAGTCTAATAAACATAATGTTACTCATGTAATTGTGTATTAATGACAGAAAGATAGACAGGAAGATAGATTAATAGATATAGATAGAGAAGAAATGAATTAATGCATGAATAAATAAATATATATGTACATGAACACATACATAAAGAAAGAAAGCAGAAGCCCAGCTGAAAAAAGACACACAAACCCCTGTGTTTACCACAGCACTATTAACAACAGCCAATCCACAATAACAGGAGCTACATTAAGGTTACTACATGCCCCAGATAAAGTCCACCAAACATACCACATTACAGTCACTGTCCGTCAGCATAGTAAGATGCTATAGAATTACTATTTGAACTCTCTGTACTATACAGACTTCCGCACGCGAGGTACCCACACACTATGTGAGCTAATCATAATGCCCCCTGTTCACCCTTCTCCCTCCCTTCACAACCAGTCTTTCTAGTCCCTGAAGCTTTGGTAAATTGGTGATGGATGGTGTCTACTAAACATAATGTTACTCATGTAGTTGTTGACTAATGACAAATGAGTAAATAATAAATAAGCAAGAACATAAATGAATACATACATACATACATAAAAAAATAAATAATAAAATGCAGCAGTCCAGTTTAAAACAGACATGTGCACCCCTATGTTTAACACACCACTATTTATAATAACCAAGCTAAGTGTCCAACAGAAGATGAAAAGTGCAATTTTATTCAGCCAAAACAAAACAAGAAATCCTACCATTTACAACAACATGGATGGAGCTAGACGGTAATATGCACAGAGAAATAACCCAGGCGCAGAAAGACAGGTATCAAATGATATCACTAACCTCTCAGAAGGAGAAGCAAGAGAAACTGAGTGAGCAAAGCAGCACCAGATTCATAGAAGCCAAGAATGGACTAACATTTACCAAAGGGAAAGAGACCGGTGTGGATAGCTGGGACTGGACGGATAAGGGGAGAGGGAAAGAAAGCGTGCATTGCGATTAGCACGTATAATGTGGGAGGGGGGTCCCAGAGAGGCCTGTACATCACAGAGAAGACAAGTAGTGACCTTACAGCATCTTACTATGCTAATGGACAGTGACTGTGAAGGGGTATGTGGGGAGATCTTGGTGAAGGGGGGAGCCTAGTAAACATAATGTCCTCCATGTAATTGTAGATTAATGATACCAAAATATAAAAAAAATGATAAATTGAATTAAGGAATGCAGAAAAGTGGAGACGTTTCATAAAAGAAGAGATACAAATGGCCAAAGAGTCCATGGAAAAATATTCAGCAACAGTAGTCATCAAAGAAAAGCAAATTAAAATAACAGTGTGACATCCCAATTATGTTAGAATGATTCAAAAGAACAAAAACTGACACTGCCAGACCTCAACTGTTGATCAATCTGGTGGGCATGTAAAATGGTATACCATTTTGGGGAAAAGATCTGGCAGTTTGGATAAACTTAAAAACATACTGACCTTATGGCCCTGCAATTCCACTTGTAGGCTTTTACTCAAATGAAAATGGGTGCTTATGCTTACAAAAAGACCTATACACAAACCTTCTCAGAGACTATATTCATAGTAGGCCAAACTAAAAACAGGCTTCTTAAAACATCTGTGGTTTATTCATAGAAAGAAGTACTACTCATCAATAGAAAGGACTGAATCACCAATACAAGATGATAGAATCTCACAGACATGTTGTGTAAAAAACCTTATGCAAAAACAAACCGACAATTGCAGGCGCGCCGGTCGGGCGGTGGGCAGGGGCGTTGGGCATGGGCGGGGCCGAAGGCGCCGCGGGGCGGAGCCAGGAGGTGGCGAGGGGCGGGCGCGCCGGGCGCGGGGAGCTGTCAGCGGCCGCTCTCACAGGGCCGCCTCGCTGGCTGCACCCTTCCGCCAGGAGGAGGCCTTCAGGGAACTTGGGCGGCGGCGGCGGTTCGCTGCTTCCTGGGGAGGGAGGAGCGTTCGTGTGAGCGAGGCCAGGCAGGAGGCCTACACTCGAGCGCCTCCCGAGCCCGTGCCCGCGCCCACACCCGCACCCGCTGGTCCCCAGCCCGGAGGTTCCTCGAGGTCGCCTCGGAGGCGGGCCCCGGTGGCGGCGGCGGGCCCTGGCGGAAGCGGCTCAGCAGACAAGCGGCCTCAGGGTACCGGGCGCCGCCGGGGCCGCCGCGCAGGTGCCTTGGCAAAATGACCCCGGGGTCACCGCGGCGCGGTGCCTGATGGGGGAGGCCGGGGAGCCCCTGCGGACCAACCGAGAGAGCTCAGCAGCTTGCAGGGACAGGCGGGACGCCCGCTGGGAGCTCACCCTGCTGCAACCCTCGCCTCCCTTTTTTATTTTTCCTGGCTTTCATCGTTATCTAGTCAGGAATCCGCGGGTTTCTTTTCACTCTCATTAATCAACAATTATATGAGCAATATTAGAGTTAGTAGACTCCCCAGATCATCAAGTTCCCTCCCTACCGCATACCCTATTAGAGTCACTATCCGTCAGCATAGTACGATTCTATAGAATCACTACTTGACTTCTCTGTATTACACTGACTTCCACGTGGAACCCCTCCCACATTATGGCAGCTAATCGTAAGTCCCCCTTTCCACCCTTCTGCTTCCCTTCCCAACCAGCCTTCCTAGACGCTTACCTTTGGAAAATTGGTGATGGGGGGAGTCTAGTAAACATAATGTTACCCATGTAATTGGAGATTAATGACAAGTAAATAAATAAATAAATGATAGAATGCAGCAGCCCAGTTTTCAAAAGACATGTGCGCCCCTATGTCTATCACAGCACTATTCACAATAGCCAAGCTAACTGTCCATCAGAAGATGAGCAGTGGAATATTATTAGGCCCTATGAAGAACAGAAATCCCATCACTTGCAACAACATGGATGGAGCTAGAGGGTATTATGCACAGTGAAATAAACCCAGTGGAGAAAGACAAGTATGAAATGATTTCAACAACCTTTGGAAAAGGAAATCCAAGAGAAACTGCATGAACAAAACGGCACTAGATTCACAGAACCCAAGAAGACACTGACAGTTACCAAAGGGCAAGGGAATGTGGTGGATAGTTGAGAATGGAGGGATAATGGGAGAGGGAAAGAAAGCGTGCATTACGATTAGCACGTATAATGTGGGAGCGGGGTCACAGGGAGGGCTGTACAACACAGAGAAGACAACTAGTGATTCCACAGTATCTTTTTATGCTCATGGACAGTGACTGCAATGGGGTATCTTCCGGGAATCTTCGTGATCGGGGGAGTCAAGTAAATATAATGTTACTCATGCAATTGTATAATAATGACAGATAGATAGGTAGTTAGATAGATGGAAAGACAGATAAATGAATGAATGCATAAATAAATAAATAAATACATATAAAGGAAGACAGAAAGAAAGTTAGATAGAATGATAGAGAGACTAAAAAGTAGATGGATAGATAGATAGATGGATAAATAGATAGATACATAGATAGAAACAGATGAATGAATACATGACTAAATAAATACATACATGAGAGGGAAGGAAGGAAGGAAGGAAGGAAGGAGGGATGGAGGGAGGAAGGAAGGAAGGAAAGAAAGAAGGAAGGAAGGAGTAAAGCAACAGCCCAGTTTTAAAAATCTACAATTATATGAGCTACATGATGGTTACTACACTCCCCAGATCAAGTCCACGCAACATACTCCATTACAGTCAGTGTCCATCAGCTTAGCAAGATGCTACAGAATCACTACTTAAACTCTCTGTACTATACTGACTTTCCCGTGGGACCTCCCCACACATAACGTGAGCTGGTCGTAATGCCCCCTGTACACCCTTCTGCCTCCCTTCCCAACCAGCCTTCCTAGTCCCTTACTTTCATAAATTAGTGATGGGGAGGGTCAAGTAAACATAATGTTACTCATGTAGTTGTAGACTAATGATAAATAAACAATAAGTAAGGAAGTACATACATGAATACATACATAAAAAATAAATAATAGAATACAGCAGACCAGTTTAGAAGAGACATGTGCACCCCTATGTTTATCACAGCACTATACACAATAGCCAAGGTAAGTGTCCATCAGTAGATGAACAGTGGAATATTATTCAGCCAGAGGAAGGAAACCAATCCTACCATTTACAACAACATGGATGGAGCTAGAGGGTATTATGCTCAATGAAATAAGCCACGCAGAAAACAAAAAATGTCAAATGATTTCACTCACCTATGGAGTATAAAAACAAGAAAGAGAGTGAAAGAACAAGACAGTAGTAGCCTCACCGAACCCAGGAAGGGACTCACGGTTACGAACGGGAATGTGACTGAGGAGGATGGTTTGGAAAGGAGAGAAGAGAGGGAAAATGGGGCATTACGAGTAGCACACATAATGTGGGCAGGCGGCAGGTATGGTCAAGGGAGTATAACACAGCAAAGATCAGTAGCACTTCTACAGCATATTCCTGGGCTGATGGACATTGACTCTTAAGGGCTATGTGTGGGGGGGACTTGGTAATGGGGGTAGTCTAACAACCATAATGCTGCTCATGGAACTGTTTAGTACTGACACCAAAATAAAAGGAAACACACAGTACCTTGGGTCTGGATTCCAATTTTACCTGATGCTGTCAAGTTGGTCAGTGTCCACCTCACCAGAATCACAGCTGCTCCTCTAAGCATACACATTCTGTCTCTAGGAAAGAGGCACCACTGTGACATCATGGAATTTCCAGACAACAGTGCTGCTCTTGCAAACTCCACCCCCATGGCGGGCACTGCCCAGCCGTGGGGAGCTGCATCACAATTTGAACAGGGAATATTATTCACCATATAAATAATGATTTCACTCGTGATGGGAGTATCAGAACAAAGAAAAAACTGAAGGAGAAAACATGAGCAGTCTCACAGAAACCAGGAATGGACTACAAGTTACCAAAGGGAAAGAGACCGGGGTGGATAGTTGGGAAAGAAGGGATAAAGGGAGAGGGAAAGAAAGTGTGCTTTACGATTAGCATGTATAATGTGGGAGGGGGGGTCACAGGGAGGGCTGTACAACACAGAGAAGACAAGTAGTGTTTCTACAGTGTCTTACTATGCTCATGGACAGTGACTGCAAAGGGGCATGTGGGGGAATCTTCATGATGGGGGGAGTCTAATTAACATAATGTTACTCATGTAATTGTGTATTAATGACAGAAAGATAGACAGGAAGATAGATTAATAGATATAGATAGAGAAGAAATGAATTAATGCATGAATAAATAAATATATATGTACATGAACACATACATAAAGAAAGAAAGCAGAAGCCCAGCTGAAAAAAGACACACAAACCCCTGTGTTTACCACAGCACTATTAACAACAGCCAATCCACAATAACAGGAGCTACATTAAGGTTACTACATGCCCCAGATAAAGTCCACCAAACATACCACATTACAGTCACTGTCCGTCAGCATAGTAAGATGCTATAGAATTACTATTTGAACTCTCTGTACTATACAGACTTCCGCACGGGAGGTACCCACACACTATGTGAGCTAATCATAATGCCCCCTGTTCACCCTTCTCCCTCCCTTCACAACCAGTCTTTCTAGTCCCTGAAGCTTTGGTAAATTGGTGATGGATGGTGTCTACTAAACATAATGTTACTCATGTAGTTGTTGACTAATGACAAATGAGTAAATAATAAATAAGCAAGAATATAAATGAATACATACATACATACATAAAAAAATAAATAATAAAATGCAGCAGTCCAGTTTAAAACAGACATGTGCACCCGTATGTTTAACATACCACTATTTATAATAACCAAGCTAAGTGTCCAAAAGAAGATGAAAAGTGCAATTTTATTCAGCCAAAACAAAACAAGAAATCCTACCATTTACAACAACATGGATGGAGCTAGAGTGTAATATGCACAGTGAAATAACCCAGGCACAGAAAGACAGGTATCAAATGATATCACTAACCTCTCAGAAGGAGAAGCAAGAGAAACTGAGTGAGCAAAGCAGCACCAGATTCATAGAAGCCAAGAATGGACTAACATGTACCAAAGGGAAAGAGACCGGTGTGGATAGCTGGGACTGGACGGATAAGGGGAGAGGGAAAGAAAGCGTGCATTGCGATTAGCACGTATAATGTGGGAGGGGGGTCCCAGAGAGGCCTGTACATCACAGAGAAGACAAGTAGTGATCTTACAGCATCTTACTATGCTGATGGACAGTGACTGTGAAGGGGTATGTGGGGAGATCTTGGTGAAGGGGGGAGCCTAGTAAACATAATGTCCTCCATGTAATTGTAGATTAATGATACCAAAATATAAAAAAAATGATAAATTGAATTAAGGAATGCAGAAAAGTGGAGACGTTTCATAAAAGAAGAGATACAAATGGCCAAAGAGTCCATGGAAAAATATTCAGCAACAGTAGTCATCAAAGAAAAGCAAATTAAAATAACAGTGTGACATCCCAATTATGTTAGAATGATTCAAAAGAACAAAAACTGACACTGCCAGACCTCAACTGTTGATCAATCTGGTGGGCATGTAAAATGGTATACCATTTTGGGGAAAAGATCTGGCAGTTTGGATAAACTTAAAAACATACTGACCTTATGGCCCTGCAATTCCACTTGTAGGCTTTTACTCAAATGAAAATGGGTGCTTATGCTTACAAAAAGACCTATACACAAACCTTCTCAGAGACTATATTCATAGTAGGCCAAACTAAAAACAGGCTTCTTAAAACATCTGTGGTTTATTCATAGAAAGAAGTACTACTCATCAATAGAAAGGACTGAATCACCAATACAAGATGATAGAATCTCACAGACATGTTGTGTAAAAAACCTTATGCAAAAACAAACCGACAATTGCAGGCGCGCCGGTCGGGCGGTGGGCAGGGGCGTTGGGCATGGGCGGGGCCGAAGGCGCCGCGGGGCGGAGCCAGGAGGTGGCGAGGGGCGGGCGCGCCGGGCGCGGGGAGCTGTCAGCGGCCGCTCTCACAGGGCCGCCTCGCTGGCTGCACCCTTCCGCCAGGAGGAGGCCTTCAAGGAACTTGGGCGGCGGCGGCGGTTCGCTGCTTCCTGGGGAGGGAGGAGCGTTCGTGTGAGCGAGGCCAGGCAGGAGGCCTACACTCGAGCGCCTCCCGAGCCCGTGCCCGCGCCCACACCCGCACCCGCTGGTCCCCAGCCCGGAGGTTCCTCGAGGTCGCCTCGGAGGCGGGCCCCGGTGGCGGCGGCGGGCCCTGGCGGAAGCGGCTCAGCAGACAAGCGGCCTCAGGGTACCGGGCGCCGCCGGGGCCGCCGCGCAGGTGCCTTGGCAAAATGACCCCGGGGTCACCGCGGCGCGGTGCCTGATGGGGGAGGCCGGGGAGCCCCTGCGGACCAACCGAGAGAGCTCAGCAGCTTGCAGGGACAGGCGGGACGCCCGCTGGGAGCTCACCCTGCTGCAACCCTCGCCTCCCTTTTTTATTTTTCCTGGCTTTCATCGTTATCTAGTCAGGAATCCGCGGGTTTCTTTTCACTCTCATTAATCAACAATTATATGAGCAATATTAGAGTTAGTAGACTCCCCAGATCATCAAGTTCCCTCCCTACCGCATACCCTATTAGAGTCACTATCCGTCAGCATAGTACGATTCTATAGAATCACTACTTGACTTCTCTGTATTACACTGACTTCCACGTGGAACCCCTCCCACATTATGGCAGCTAATCTTAAGTCCCCCTTTCCACCCTTCTGCTTCCCTTCCCAACCAGCCTTCCTAGACGCTTACCTTTGGAAAATTGGTGATGGGGGGAGTCTAGTAAACATAATGTTACCCATGTAATTGGAGATTAATGACAAGTAAATAAATAAATAAATGATAGAATGCAGCAGCCCAGTTTTCAAAAGACATGTGCGCCCCTATGTCTATCACAGCACTATTCACAATAGCCAAGCTAACTGTCCATCAGAAGATGAGCAGTGGAATATTATTAGGCCCTATGAAGAACGGAAATCCCATCACTTGCAACAACATGGATGGAGCTAGAGGGTATTATGCACAGTGAAAATAAACCCAGTGGAGAAAGACAAGTATGAAATGATTTCAACAACCTTTGGAAAAGGAAATCCAAGAGAAACTGCATGAACAAAACGGCACTAGATTCACAGAACCCAAGAAGACACTGACAGTTACCAAAGGGCAAGGGAATGTGGTGGATAGTTGAGAATGGAGGGATAATGGGAGAGGGAAAGAAAGCGTGCATTACGATTAGCACGTATAATGTGGGAGCGGGGTCACAGGGAGGGCTGTACAACACAGAGAAGACAACTAGTGATTCCACAGTATCTTTTTATGCTCATGGACAGTGACTGCAATGGGGTATCTTCCGGGAATCTTCGTGATCGGGGGAGTCAAGTAAATATAATGTTACTCATGCAATTGTATAATAATGACAGATAGATAGGTAGTTAGATAGATGGAAAGACAGATAAATGAATGAATGCATAAATAAATAAATAAATACATATAAAGGAAGACAGAAAGAAAGTTAGATAGAATGATAGAGAGACTAAAAAGTAGATGGATAGATAGATAGATGGATAAATAGATAGATACATAGATAGAAACAGATGAATGAATACATGACTAAAGAAATACATACATGAGAGGGAAGGAAGGAAGGAAGGAAGGATGGAGGGAGGAAGGAAGGAAGGAAAGAAAGAAGGAAGGAAGGAGTAAAGCACCAGCCCAGTTTTAAAAATCTACAATTATATGAGCTACATGATGGTTACTACACTCCCCAGATCAAGTCCACGCAACATACTCCATTACAGTCAGTGTCCATCAGCTTAGCAAGATGCTACAGAATCACTACTTAAACTCTCTGTACTATACTGACTTTCCCGTGGGACCTCCCCACACATAACGTGAGCTGGTCGTAATGACCCCTGTACACCCTTCTGCCTCCCTTCCCAACCAGCCTTCCTAGTCCCTTACTTTCATAAATTAGTGATGGGGAGGGTCAAGTAAACATAATGTTACTCATGTAGTTGTAGACTAATGATAAATAAACAATAAGTAAGGAAGTACATACATGAATACATACATAAAAAATAAATAATAGAATACAGCAGACCAGTTTAGAAGAGACATGTGCACCCCTATGTTTATCACAGCACTATACACAATAGCCAAGGTAAGTGTCCATCAGTAGATGAACAGTGGAATATTATTCAGCCAGAGGAAGGAAACCAATCCTACCATTTACAACAACATGGATGGAGCTAGAGGGTATTATGCTCAGTGAAATAAGCCACGCAGAAAACAAAAAATGTCAAATGATTTCACTCACCTATGGAGTATAAAAACAAGAAAGAGAGTGAAAGAACAAGACAGTAGTAGCCTCACCGAACCCAGGAAGGGACTCACGGTTACGAACGGGAATGTGACTGAGGAGGATGGTTTGGAAAGGAGAGAAGAGAGGGAAAATGGGGCATTACGAGTAGCACACATAATGTGGGCAGGCGGCAGGTATGGTCAAGGGAGTATAACACAGCAAAGATCAGTAGCACTTCTACAGCATATTCCTGGGCTGATGGACATTGACTCTTAAGGGCTATGTGTGGGGGGGACTTGGTAATGGGGGTAGTCTAACAACCATAATGCTGCTCATGGAACTGTTTAGTACTGACACCAAAATAAAAGGAAACACACAGTACCTTGGGTCTGGATTCCAATTTTACCTGATGCTGTCAAGTTGGTCAGTGTCCACCTCACCAGAATCACAGCTGCTCCTCTAAGCATACACATTCTGTCTCTAGGAAAGAGGCACCACTGTGACATCATGGAATTTCCAGACAACAGTGCTGCTCTTGCAAACTCCACCCCCATGGCGGGCACTGCCCAGCCGTGGGGAGCTGCATCACAATTTGAACAGGGAATATTATTCACCATATAAATAATGATTTCACTCGTGATGGGAGTATCAGAACAAAGAAAAAACTGAAGGAGAAAACATGAGCAGTCTCACAGAAACCAGGAATGGACTACAAGTTACCAAAGGGAAAGAGACCGGGGTGGATAGTTGGGAAAGAAGGGATAAAGGGAGAGGGAAAGAAAGTGTGCTTTACGATTAGCATGTATAATGTGGGAGGGGGGGTCACAGGGAGGGCTGTACAACACAGAGAAGACAAGTAGTGTTTCTACAGTGTCTTACTATGCTCATGGACAGTGACTGCAAAGGGGCATGTGGGGGAATCTTCATGATGGGGGGAGTCTAATTAACATAATGTTACTCATGTAATTGTGTATTAATGACAGAAAGATAGACAGGAAGATAGATTAATAGATATAGATAGAGAAGAAATGAATTAATGCATGAATAAATAAATATATATGTACATGAACACATACATAAAGAAAGAAAGCAGAAGCCCAGCTGAAAAAAGACACACAAACCCCTGTGTTTACCACAGCACTATTAACAACAGCCAATCCACAATAACAGGAGCTACATTAAGGTTACTACATGCCCCAGATAAAGTCCACCAAACATACCACATTACAGTCACTGTCCGTCAGCATAGTAAGATGCTATAGAATTACTATTTGAACTCTCTGTACTATACAGACTTCCGCACGGGAGGTACCCACACACTATGTGAGCTAATCATAATGCCCCCTGTTCACCCTTCTCCCTCCCTTCACAACCAGTCTTTCTAGTCCCTGAAGCTTTGGTAAATTGGTGATGGATGGTGTCTACTAAACATAATGTTACTCATGTAGTTGTTGACTAATGACAAATGAGTAAATAATAAATAAGCAAGAATATAAATGAATACATACATACATACATAAAAAAATAAATAATAAAATGCAGCAGTCCAGTTTAAAACAGACATGTGCACCCCTATGTTTAACACACCACTATTTATAATAACCAAGCTAAGTGTCCAACAGAAGATGAAAAGTGCAATTTTATTCAGCCAAAACAAAACAAGAAATCCTACCATTTACAACAACATGGATGGAGCTAGAGGGTAATATGCACAGAGAAATAACCCAGGCGCAGAAAGACAGGTATCAAATGATATCACTAACCTCTCAGAAGGAGAAGCAAGAGAAACTGAGTGAGCAAAGCAGCACCAGATTCATAGAAGCCAAGAATGGACTAACATGTACCAAAGGGAAAGAGACCGGTGTGGATAGCTGGGACTGGACGGATAAGGGGAGAGGGAAAGAAAGCGTGCATTGCGATTAGCACGTATAATGTGGGAGGGGGGTCCCAGAGAGGCCTGTACATCACAGAGAAGACAAGTAGTGATCTTACAGCATCTTACTATGCTGATGGACAGTGACTGTGAAGGGGTATGTGGGGAGATCTTGGTGAAGGGGGGAGCCTAGTAAACATAATGTCCTCCATGTAATTGTAGATTAATGATACCAAAATATAAAAAAAATGATAAATTGAATTAAGGAATGCAGAAAAGTGGAGACGTTTCATAAAAGAAGAGATACAAATGGCCAAAGAGTCCATGGAAAAATATTCAGCAACAGTAGTCATCAAAGAAAAGCAAATTAAAATAACAGTGTGACATCCCAATTATGTTAGAATGATTCAAAAGAACAAAAACTGACACTGCCAGACCTCAACTGTTGATCAATCTGGTGGGCATGTAAAATGGTATACCATTTTGGGGAAAAGATCTGGCAGTTTGGATAAACTTAAAAACATACTGACCTTATGGCCCTGCAATTCCACTTGTAGGCTTTTACTCAAATGAAAATGGGTGCTTATGCTTACAAAAAGACCTATACACAAACCTTCTCAGAGACTATATTCATAGTAGGCCAAACTAAAAACAGGCTTCTTAAAACATCTGTGGTTTATTCATAGAAAGAAGTACTACTCATCAATAGAAAGGACTGAATCACCAATACAAGATGATAGAATCTCACAGACATGTTGTGTAAAAAACCTTATGCAAAAACAAACCGACAATTGCAGGCGCGCCGGTCGGGCGGTGGGCAGGGGCGTTGGGCATGGGCGGGGCCGAAGGCGCCGCGGGGCGGAGCCAGGAGGTGGCGAGGGGCGGGCGCGCCGGGCGCGGGGAGCTGTCAGCGGCCGCTCTCACAGGGCCGCCTCGCTGGCTGCACCCTTCCGCCAGGAGGAGGCCTTCAAGGAACTTGGGCGGCGGCGGCGGTTCGCTGCTTCCTGGGGAGGGAGGAGCGTTCGTGTGAGCGAGGCCAGGCAGGAGGCCTACACTCGAGCGCCTCCCGAGCCCGTGCCCGCGCCCACACCCGCACCCGCTGGTCCCCAGCCCGGAGGTTCCTCGAGGTCGCCTCGGAGGCGGGCCCCGGTGGCGGCGGCGGGCCCTGGCGGAAGCGGCTCAGCAGACAAGCGGCCTCAGGGTACCGGGCGCCGCCGGGGCCGCCGCGCAGGTGCCTTGGCAAAATGACCCCGGGGTCACCGCGGCGCGGTGCCTGATGGGGGAGGCCGGGGAGCCCCTGCGGACCAACCGAGAGAGCTCAGCAGCTTGCAGGGACAGGCGGGACGCCCGCTGGGAGCTCACCCTGCTGCAACCCTCGCCTCCCTTTTTTATTTTTCCTGGCTTTCATCGTTATCTAGTCAGGAATCCGCGGGTTTCTTTTCACTCTCATTAATCAACAATTATATGAGCAATATTAGAGTTAGTAGACTCCCCAGATCATCAAGTTCCCTCCCTACCGCATACCCTATTAGAGTCACTATCCGTCAGCATAGTACGATTCTATAGAATCACTACTTGACTTCTCTGTATTACACTGACTTCCACGTGGAACCCCTCCCACATTATGGCAGCTAATCTTAAGTCCCCCTTTCCACCCTTCTGCTTCCCTTCCCAACCAGCCTTCCTAGACGCTTACCTTTGGAAAATTGGTGATGGGGGGAGTCTAGTAAACATAATGTTACCCATGTAATTGGAGATTAATGACAAGTAAATAAATAAATAAATGATAGAATGCAGCAGCCCAGTTTTCAAAAGACATGTGCGCCCCTATGTCTATCACAGCACTATTCACAATAGCCAAGCTAACTGTCCATCAGAAGATGAGCAGTGGAATATTATTAGGCCCTATGAAGAACAGAAATCCCATCACTTGCAACAACATGGATGGAGCTAGAGGGTATTATGCACAGTGAAATAAACCCAGTGGAGAAAGACAAGTATGAAATGATTTCAACAACCTTTGGAAAAGGAAATCCAAGAGAAACTGCATGAACAAAACGGCACTAGATTCACAGAACCCAAGAAGACACTGACAGTTACCAAAGGGCAAGGGAATGTGGTGGATAGTTGAGAATGGAGGGATAATGGGAGAGGGAAAGAAAGCGTGCATTACGATTAGCACGTATAATGTGGGAGCGGGGTCACAGGGAGGGCTGTACAACACAGAGAAGACAACTAGTGATTCCACAGTATCTTTTTATGCTCATGGACAGTGACTGCAATGGGGTATCTTCCGGGAATCTTCGTGATCGGGGGAGTCAAGTAAATATAATGTTACTCATGCAATTGTATAATAATGACAGATAGATAGGTAGTTAGATAGATGGAAAGACAGATAAATGAATGAATGCATAAATAAATAAATAAATACATATAAAGGAAGACAGAAAGAAAGTTAGATAGAATGATAGAGAGACTAAAAAGTAGATGGATAGATAGATAGATGGATAAATAGATAGATACATAGATAGAAACAGATGAATGAATACATGACTAAATAAATACATACATGAGAGGGAAGGAAGGAAGGAAGGAAGGAAGGAGGGATGGAGGGAGGAAGGAAGGAAGGAAAGAAAGAAGGAAGGAAGGAGTAAAGCAACAGCCCAGTTTTAAAAATCTACAATTATATGAGCTACATGATGGTTACTACACTCCCCAGATCAAGTCCACGCAACATACTCCATTACAGTCAGTGTCCATCAGCTTAGCAAGATGCTACAGAATCACTACTTAAACTCTCTGTACTATACTGACTTTCCCGTGGGACCTCCCCACACATAACGTGAGCTGGTCGTAATGCCCCCTGTACACCCTTCTGCCTCCCTTCCCAACCAGCCTTCCTAGTCCCTTACTTTCATAAATTAGTGATGGGGAGGGTCAAGTAAACATAATGTTACTCATGTAGTTGTAGACTAATGATAAATAAACAATAAGTAAGGAAGTACATACATGAATACATACATAAAAAATAAATAATAGAATACAGCAGACCAGTTTAGAAGAGACATGTGCACCCCTATGTTTATCACAGCACTATACACAATAGCCAAGGTAAGTGTCCATCAGTAGATGAACAGTGGAATATTATTCAGCCAGAGGAAGGAAACCAATCCTACCATTTACAACAACATGGATGGAGCTAGAGGGTATTATGCTCAATGAAATAAGCCACGCAGAAAACAAAAAATGTCAAATGATTTCACTCACCTATGGAGTATAAAAACAAGAAAGAGAGTGAAAGAACAAGACAGTAGTAGCCTCACCGAACCCAGGAAGGGACTCACGGTTACGAACGGGAATGTGACTGAGGAGGATGGTTTGGAAAGGAGAGAAGAGAGGGAAAATGGGGCATTACGAGTAGCACACATAATGTGGGCAGGCGGCAGGTATGGTCAAGGGAGTATAACACAGCAAAGATCAGTAGCACTTCTACAGCATATTCCTGGGCTGATGGACATTGACTCTTAAGGGCTATGTGTGGGGGGGACTTGGTAATGGGGGTAGTCTAACAACCATAATGCTGCTCATGGAACTGTTTAGTACTGACACCAAAATAAAAGGAAACACACAGTACCTTGGGTCTGGATTCCAATTTTACCTGATGCTGTCAAGTTGGTCAGTGTCCACCTCACCAGAATCACAGCTGCTCCTCTAAGCATACACATTCTGTCTCTAGGAAAGAGGCACCACTGTGACATCATGGAATTTCCAGACAACAGTGCTGCTCTTGCAAACTCCACCCCCATGGCGGGCACTGCCCAGCCGTGGGGAGCTGCATCACAATTTGAACAGGGAATATTATTCACCATATAAATAATGATTTCACTCGTGATGGGAGTATCAGAACAAAGAAAAAACTGAAGGAGAAAACATGAGCAGTCTCACAGAAACCAGGAATGGACTACAAGTTACCAAAGGGAAAGAGACCGGGGTGGATAGTTGGGAAAGAAGGGATAAAGGGAGAGGGAAAGAAAGTGTGCTTTACGATTAGCATGTATAATGTGGGAGGGGGGGTCACAGGGAGGGCTGTACAACACAGAGAAGACAAGTAGTGTTTCTACAGTGTCTTACTATGCTCATGGACAGTGACTGCAAAGGGGCATGTGGGGGAATCTTCATGATGGGGGGAGTCTAATTAACATAATGTTACTCATGTAATTGTGTATTAATGACAGAAAGATAGACAGGAAGATAGATTAATAGATATAGATAGAGAAGAAATGAATTAATGCATGAATAAATAAATATATATGTACATGAACACATACATAAAGAAAGAAAGCAGAAGCCCAGCTGAAAAAAGACACACAAACCCCTGTGTTTACCACAGCACTATTAACAACAGCCAATCCACAATAACAGGAGCTACATTAAGGTTACTACATGCCCCAGATAAAGTCCACCAAACATACCACATTACAGTCACTGTCCGTCAGCATAGTAAGATGCTATAGAATTACTATTTGAACTCTCTGTACTATACAGACTTCCGCACGGGAGGTACCCACACACTATGTGAGCTAATCATAATGCCCCCTGTTCACCCTTCTCCCTCCCTTCACAACCAGTCTTTCTAGTCCCTGAAGCTTTGGTAAATTGGTGATGGATGGTGTCTACTAAACATAATGTTACTCATGTAGTTGTTGACTAATGACAAATGAGTAAATAATAAATAAGCAAGAATATAAATGAATACATACATACATACATAAAAAAATAAATAATAAAATGCAGCAGTCCAGTTTAAAACAGACATGTGCACCCCTATGTTTAACACACCACTATTTATAATAACCAAGCTAAGTGTCCAACAGAAGATGAAAAGTGCAATTTTATTCAGCCAAAACAAAACAAGAAATCCTACCATTTACAACAACATGGATGGAGCTAGAGGGTAATATGCACAGAGAAATAACCCAGGCGCAGAAAGACAGGTATCAAATGATATCACTAACCTCTCAGAAGGAGAAGCAAGAGAAACTGAGTGAGCAAAGCAGCACCAGATTCATAGAAGCCAAGAATGGACTAACATGTACCAAAGGGAAAGAGACCGGTGTGGATAGCTGGGACTGGACGGATAAGGGGAGAGGGAAAGAAAGCGTGCATTGCGATTAGCACGTATAATGTGGGAGGGGGGTCCCAGAGAGGCCTGTACATCACAGAGAAGACAAGTAGTGATCTTACAGCATCTTACTATGCTGATGGACAGTGACTGTGAAGGGGTATGTGGGGAGATCTTGGTGAAGGGGGGAGCCTAGTAAACATAATGTCCTCCATGTAATTGTAGATTAATGATACCAAAATATAAAAAAAATGATAAATTGAATTAAGGAATGCAGAAAAGTGGAGACGTTTCATAAAAGAAGAGATACAAATGGCCAAAGAGTCCATGGAAAAATATTCAGCAACAGTAGTCATCAAAGAAAAGCAAATTAAAATAACAGTGTGACATCCCAATTATGTTAGAATGATTCAAAAGAACAAAAACTGACACTGCCAGACCTCAACTGTTGATCAATCTGGTGGGCATGTAAAATGGTATACCATTTTGGGGAAAAGATCTGGCAGTTTGGATAAACTTAAAAACATACTGACCTTATGGCCCTGCAATTCCACTTGTAGGCTTTTACTCAAATGAAAATGGGTGCTTATGCTTACAAAAAGACCTATACACAAACCTTCTCAGAGACTATATTCATAGTAGGCCAAACTAAAAACAGGCTTCTTAAAACATCTGTGGTTTATTCATAGAAAGAAGTACTACTCATCAATAGAAAGGACTGAATCACCAATACAAGATGATAGAATCTCACAGACATGTTGTGTAAAAAACCTTATGCAAAAACAAACCGACAATTGCAGGCGCGCCGGTCGGGCGGTGGGCAGGGGCGTTGGGCATGGGCGGGGCCGAAGGCGCCGCGGGGCGGAGCCAGGAGGTGGCGAGGGGCGGGCGCGCCGGGCGCGGGGAGCTGTCAGCGGCCGCTCTCACAGGGCCGCCTCGCTGGCTGCACCCTTCCGCCAGGAGGAGGCCTTCAAGGAACTTGGGCGGCGGCGGCGGTTCGCTGCTTCCTGGGGAGGGAGGAGCGTTCGTGTGAGCGAGGCCAGGCAGGAGGCCTACACTCGAGCGCCTCCCGAGCCCGTGCCCGCGCCCACACCCGCACCCGCTGGTCCCCAGCCCGGAGGTTCCTCGAGGTCGCCTCGGAGGCGGGCCCCGGTGGCGGCGGCGGGCCCTGGCGGAAGCGGCTCAGCAGACAAGCGGCCTCAGGGTACCGGGCGCCGCCGGGGCCGCCGCGCAGGTGCCTTGGCAAAATGACCCCGGGGTCACCGCGGCGCGGTGCCTGATGGGGGAGGCCGGGGAGCCCCTGCGGACCAACCGAGAGAGCTCAGCAGCTTGCAGGGACAGGCGGGACGCCCGCTGGGAGCTCACCCTGCTGCAACCCTCGCCTCCCTTTTTTATTTTTCCTGGCTTTCATCGTTATCTAGTCAGGAATCCGCGGGTTTCTTTTCACTCTCATTAATCAACAATTATATGAGCAATATTAGAGTTAGTAGACTCCCCAGATCATCAAGTTCCCTCCCTACCGCATACCCTATTAGAGTCACTATCCGTCAGCATAGTACGATTCTATAGAATCACTACTTGACTTCTCTGTATTACACTGACTTCCACGTGGAACCCCTCCCACATTATGGCAGCTAATCTTAAGTCCCCCTTTCCACCCTTCTGCTTCCCTTCCCAACCAGCCTTCCTAGACGCTTACCTTTGGAAAATTGGTGATGGGGGGAGTCTAGTAAACATAATGTTACCCATGTAATTGGAGATTAATGACAAGTAAATAAATAAATAAATGATAGAATGCAGCAGCCCAGTTTTCAAAAGACATGTGCGCCCCTATGTCTATCACAGCACTATTC
>NW_026644616.1:347918-393266 GCF_030020395.1 Manis pentadactyla
AATCAGAGCCTGACCTTTTATTCTGAGGATTCAGAACTGTGCCCTTATTGCACTTAAAAATTTTTTTTTGTTATCATTGTTCTACAATCACGTGAAGTACATTATGTTTTCTATGCTCCCCCTTCAACAAGTCCCCCCCAAAACCTCTTACTGTCGCTGTCCATCAGCATAGATGGATGCTGTAGACCCCTTCACCATGTACCGCCCCACAGACACCATTACAGTTGCTGTCCATCAGCGAGTAGTAAGATGCTGTATAATCTCTACTAGTCTTCTCTGTGTTGTACAGCACTCCCCACCACTGCAATATACATGCTAATCCTAATGCCCCCCATTCTTTCTCCCCACACTTATCCCTCCCTTCAGACAAACCCTGCCCAGTCCTTTTCCCTTTGTTAACTTTTAGTCAACTCTCGGGTTCTGTGAGTCTGCTGCTGTTTTTTCCTTCAGTTTTTCTTTGTTATCATACTCCTCACATGAGTGAAATGATTTGGTACATGTATTTCTCCGCCTGGCCTATTGACTGAGCAAAATACCCTCTAGCTCCATACACGTTATTGCAAAAGATGGGATTGTTTTCTTCTTAAGGCTGCTTACTGCACTTTTTAAATTGGATTTCATACTTCTTTCTTATTTGTAGTTTCACTATGTGCTTTCCCCATTGCTCTCCTGGTTATGAGCAGTAGCTTTGTGTTAATCGATATGTACCAATATCTATTTATCTGTCTGTCTATCTATCTATCAATCAATCAATCATCTTTTTGTCTGCCCATCTGTCTTGTGTACAAAACAGTTAACCATATAGCCTGTATCACTTTCCTACATTATGCTTCCAAAAATCCTGCAAGGTATCTAGGCTGTAGGAGAGCACTGGGTTCACCGAGACACCTGCAGGTCGAGTCGTCCGCGTGTACCTACAAAACAGGAAATGGTTGTGCAGAGACTTGAACCCGTGTCTCTATCCTCTGTCCTCTTTCATCTCCTTCTAACTTTGCTGTCTGTATTTAGCCACATTCATTGACTAAGTGATTCCTGAGGACCACAAGTATCCTTCCTCTGGGCCTGTTGTCGACAGAAAAGTAAACTTGTTGCTTTGCTCACCACCATGTTTGAAGGGCATCGGCGTGATCAACGCTGATAGGATGGAGGGTCAAATAAAAAGGAAAACCAATTTCTAGACAGGAGCAGTTGGGAGCTAAGAGTGTAGTGTGGATTGACGTATTTATTTGAGTGTCCAAACTTCCCTCTTTAGGTGGTTATTACACCTTCACATTCGTGAACATCATAAAGCCCACTGATTTAAAAGGCCCAGATGCTTATTATTACAGCAACTCAGTTGTTGAGGTGAGAGAAAATTAGAAGTCCGTTGCTGCACCACTAAATCTATGGCTGGGAACTGCTGAAACCAAACAAAAATAATTCACGCTGGCCAGATAGGGCTATTTTCTACTGACTGTCTCTGGGGACTCAAACAGAATCTGTTTGTTTGATTGTTTGTTTTTCAGTTTCACTCTTGTAGGGTACTTGTCCACACACCTTCGGCTTGTAGTTTGTCTGTGTCCTTGGATCTCAAGTGAGTCTCCTGTAAGTAAGCACGTAGGTGTCTTGAGTTTTCATCCCTTCTTTTAACCCTGTGTCTTTTTGTTTGCAGCACTCAGATTCTGACCTTTTATTCTGATGATTCAGAGCTGTGCACTTATTGCACTTAAAAAATTTTTTTTGTCATCATTAATCTACAATCACGTGAAAAACATTATGTTTACTATGCTCCCCCTTAAATAAAGTCCACCAGCAAAAACCTCTTAAAGTCGCTGTCCATCAGCATAGTTGGATGCTTTAAAACCCTTTCACCATGTACCCCCCAACAGACCCCCGTTACAGTCGCTGTCCATCAGCGAGTAGTAAGATGCTATATGATCTCTAATAGTCTTCTCTGTGTTGTACAGTACTCCCCATGCACACCCGACACCATGCATTATACATGCTAATCCTAATGCCCCCATTCTTTCTCCCCACACTTATCCCACCCTTCAGAACCACAATGCCCAGTCCTTTTCCCTTTGGTAACTTTTAGTCAACTGTCGGGTTCTGTGAGTCTGCTGCTATTTTTTTCCTTCAGTTTTTCTTTGCTGTTATACTCCACACATGAGTGAAATCACTTGGTACTTGTCTTTCTCCGCCTGGCCTATTTCTCTATCTCCATCCACGTCTTTGCAAACGGTAGGATTTGTTTACTTCTTAAGGGCTGCTTACCGCACTTTTTAAACTGGATTTCATTCTTCCTTTTTTTTATTTCTTGTTTAGTATTACCTATGTGCTTTCACACATTCTTCTACTGGTTATGAGCAATAGCTTTGTATCAATCGATGTGTATCTGTATCTTCTATCTAACGGTCTATCTGTCTATCTATGTATCTATCTATCTTTGTATCTGTGTATCTATCTATCTATCTTCGTATCATCTATGTATGATGTTTATCATCTATCAATCTATGTCCCTATCTCTCTATCTTTCATCTGTCATCTGTCTACCTCTCTGTCTATGAATCAATCATCTTTTTGTCTGCACAGCTATCCTTATCTACAGAACAGTTAACAACATAGCCTATGTCACTTCCCGACATTATGCTCCCAAAAATCTTGTAAGGTAACTAGGCCGTAAGGAGAGCACTGGGTTCAACGAGACACTTGCAGGTCGATTCAGATGCGTGTGCTTAGAAAACCAGTAAATGGTGTTGCAGGGACTTGAAACACGTATCTCTGTCCTCTGTCATCTTTTACCTCCTTCTCGCTTGCTCACTGTATTAGCCACATTCATGGACTAAGTGCTCACTGAAGACCTCAAGTATCCTTCATCTGGGCCTGTTGTCGACAGAAAAGTGTACTTGGTTCTTTGCACACCACCATGTTAGAGGGACATCGGCGTGATCACTGCTGTTAGGTGGAAGAACAAATATAAAGGAACACCTATTTCGAGACAGGAGCAGTTGTTAACAAAGAATGTGTTGTGGAGTGAAGTGTTTATTTGAGGGTCCAAACTTCTGTCTTTAGGTGGTTATTACATCTTCACATTCGTGAACATCATAAAGCCCACTGATTTCAATGTGTCCTTGGATCTCAAGTGAGTCTCCTGTAAGTAAGCACGTTGGTGTCTTGAGTTTTCATCCCTTCTTTTAACCCTGTGTCTTTTGTTTGCAGCAATCAGAGCCTGACCTTTTATTCTGAGGATTCAGAACTGTGCCCTTATTGCACTTAAAAAATTTTTTTTGTTATCATTGTTCTACAATCACGTGAAGTACATTATGTTTTCTATGCTCCCCCTTCAACAAGTCCCCCCCAAAACCTCTTACTGTCGCTGTCCATCAGCATAGATGGATGCTGTAGACCCCTTCACCATGTACCGCCCCACAGACACCATTACAGTTGCTGTCCATCAGCGAGTAGTAAGATGCTGTATAATCTCTACTAGTCTTCTCTGTGTTGTACAGCACTTCCCCATGCCCCCTCCGACCCCATGCAATATACATGCTAATCCTAATGCCCCCATTCTTTCTCCCCACACTTATCCCTCCCTTCAGACAAACCCTGCCAGTCCTTTTCCCTTTGTTAACTTTTAGTCAACTCTCGGGTTCTGTGAGTCTGCTGCTGTTTTTTTCTTCAGTTTTTCTTTGTTGTTATACTCTACACATGAGTGAAATCATTTGGTACTTGTCTTTCACCACCTGGCCCATTTCTCTGAACATTCTACCATCTAGCTCCATCCACGTCATTGCAAATGGTACGATTTGTTTTCTTCTTATGGCTGCTTATTGCACTTTGTAAACTGGATTTCATTCTTCCTTTTTGTTTGTAGTTTAGCCACGTGCTTTCACCATTCATCACCTGGTTATGAGCAATAGCTTTGTGTCAATCGATATGTATCTGTATCTATCTAATTATCACTCTGTATATCTATCTTTCTATATATCATTCTATCTATCTCTCTATCTATCCTTCTCTGTATTTATCTATCCAACTATCTAGCTTCCTATCATATATCTATCATGTGTATCATCTATCTATCTATCATCTGTCATCTATATATATGTCTATCTATGAATCAATCATCTTTCTGTCTGCCCATCGTCCTTATGTACAGAATAGTTAACAATATCCCCTATGTCACTTCCCTACATTATGCTTCCAAAAACATTGCAATGTCACTAGGCCGTAGGGAGATCACTGGGCTCCCTGAGACACTTGCAGATTGAGTCAGCTGCGTGTGCTTAGAAAACCAGTAAATGTTGTTGCAGTGACTTGAACCCGTATCTCTGTCCTCTGTCCTCTTTTACCTCCTTCTCGCTTGCTAACTGTATTTAGCCACATTCATTGACTAAGTGCTCACTGAAGACCACAAGAATCCTTCCTCTGGGCCTGTTGTAGACAGAAAAGTATACTTGATTTTTTACTAACCACCATGTTTGAGGGACATAGGCGTGATCACCACTGGTAGGTGGAGGGACTAATAAAAAGGAACACCTATTTCTAGACAGGATCATTTGGTAGCAAAGTGTGTGTTGTGGAGAGACGTGTTTGTTTGAGTGTCCAAACTTCCCTCTTTATGTGGTTATTAATTCTTTACAATCGTGAATATCATAAAACCCACTGATTTAAAAAGCCCAGACGCATATTTTTACAGCAATTCATTTGTTGAGGTGAGAAAAAATGTGAAGGACATTGCAGTAACACTAAATCTATACATGGGCACTGTTGAAACCAAAGAAAAAGAATTCACGTTGGCTAGATAGGACTATTTTCTAGTGACTGTCTCTGGGAACTCAAACAGAATCCATTTGTTTCTTTGTTTCTCAGATTCACTTGTATAGGATACCTGTCCATGCCCATTCAGCTTGTAGTTTGTCTGTGCCTTTGGAACTCAAGTGAGTCTCCAGTAAGGGAGCACGTAGGTGGTCTTGAGTTTTCATCAGTACTTCTAAACCTGTGTCTTTTGATTTTAGCACTCAAAGCCTGTACTTTTATTCTGATATTTGAGAGCCTTGCTCTTACTGCAATTTGAAATTTTTTTTGTTCTCATTAATATACAATCACATGCAGAACATTGTTTACTAGTCTACCCCCTTCACCAAGTCCCCACCAAATCCCAGTTACAGTCGCTGTCTGACAGCATGTACTAAGATGCTGTGGAATCACTACTTGTCTACTCTGTGTTGTACAGCCCTACCCATGAAAACCTACCCTACACATTATACATGCTAATCCTAATGCCCCCATTCTTTTCCCCCGCCCTTATTACTCCCTTCCCAGAAACCCTACCCATTCCCTTTCTCTTTGTTAACTGTTAGTCCACTCCCGTTTTCTGTGAGTCTGCTGCTGTTTTTTCCTTCAGTTTTTCTTTGTTATCATACTCCTCACATGAGTGAAATGATTTGGTACATGTATTTCTCCGCCTGGCCTATTTGACTGAGCAAAATACCCTCTAGCTCCATACACGTTATTGCAAAAGATGGGATTGTTTTCTTCTTAAGGCTGCTTACTGCACTTTTTAAATTGGATTTCATACTTCTTTCTTATTTGTAGTTTCACTATGTGCTTTCCCCATTGCTCTCCTGGTTATGAGCAGTAGCTTTGTGTTAATCGATATGTACCAATATCTATTTATCTGTCTGTCTATCTATCTATCAATCAATCAATCATCTTTTTGTCTGCCCATCTGTCCTTGTGTACAAAACAGTTAACCATATAGCCTGTATCACTTTCCTACATTATGCTTCCAAAAATCCTGCAAGGTATCTAGGCTGTAGGGAGAGCACTGGGTTCACCGAGACACCTGCAGGTCGAGTCGTCCGCGTGTACCTACAAAACAGGAAATGGTTGTGCAGAGACTTGAACCCGTGTCTCTATCCTCTGTCCTCTTTCATATCCTTCTAACTTGCTGTCTGTATTTAGCCACATTCATTGACTAAGTGATTCCTGAGGACCACAAGTATCCTTCCTCTGGGCCTGTTGTCGACAGAAAAGTAAACTTGTTGCTTTGCTCACCACCATGTTTGAAGGGCATCGGCGTGATCAACGCTGATAGGACGGAGGGTCAAATAAAAAGGAAAACCAATTTCTAGACAGGAGCAGTTGGGAGCTAAGAGTGTATTGTGGAGTGACGTATTTATTTGAGTGTCCAAACTTCCCTCTTTAGGTGGTTATTACACCTTCACATTCGTGAACATCATAAAGCCCACTGATTTAAAAGGCCCAGATGCTTATTATTACAGCAACTCAGTTGTTGAGGTGAGAGAAAATTAGAAGTCCGTTGCTGCACCACTAAATCTATGGCTGGGAACTGCTGAAACCAAACAAAAATAATTCACGGTGGCCAGATAGGGCTATTTTCTACTGACTGTCTCTGGGGACTCAAACAGAATCTGTTTGTTTGATTGTTTGTTTTTCAGTTTCACTCTTGTAGGGTACTTGTCCACACACCTTCGGCTTGTAGTTTGTCTGTGTCCTTGGATCTCAAGTGAGTCTCCTGTAAGTAAGCACGTAGGTGTCTTGAGTTTTCATCCCTTCTTTTAACCCTGTGTCTTTTGTTTGCAGCACTCAGATTCTGACCTTTTATTCTGATGATTCAGAGCTGTGCACTTATTGCACTTAAAAAATTTTTTTTGTCATCATTAATCTACAATCACGTGAAAAACATTATGTTTACTATGCTCCCCCTTAACCAAGTCCACCAGCAAAAACCTCTTAAAGTCGCTGTCCATCAGCATAGTTGGATGCTTTAAACCCTTTCACCATGTACCCCCCAACAGACCCCGTTACAGTCGCTGTCCATCAGCGAGTAGTAAGATGCTATATGATCTCTACTAGTCTTCTCTGTGTTGTACAGTACTGCCCATGCACACCCGACACCATGCATTATACATGCTAATCCTAATGCCCCCATTCTTTCTCCCCACACTTATCCCACCCTTCAGAACCACAATGCCCAGTAGTTTTCCCTTTGGTAACTTTTAGTCAACTGTCGGGTTCTGTGAGTCTGCTGCTATTTTTTTCCTTCAGTTTTTCTTTGCTGTTATACTCCACACATGAGTGAAATCACTTGGTACTTGTCTTTCTCCGCCTGGCCTATTTCTCTATCTCCATCCACGTCTTTGCAAACGGTAGGATTTGTTTACTTCTTAAGGCTGCTTACCGCACTTTTTAAACTGGATTTCATTCTTCCTTTTTGTCTGTAGTTTACCTATGTGCTTTCACCATTCTTCTACTGGTTATGAGCAATAGCTTTGTATCAATCGATGTGTATCTGTATCTTCTATCTAACGGTCTATCTGTCTATCTATGTATCTATCTATCTTTGTATCTGTGTATCTATCTATCTATCTTCGTATCATCTATGTATGATGTTTATCATCTATCAATCTATGTCCCTATCTCTCTATCTTTCATCTGTCATCTGTCTACCTCTCTGTCTATGAATCAATCATCTTTTTGTCTGCACAGCTATCCTTATCTACAGAACAGTTAACAACATAGCCTATGTCACTTCCCGACATTATGCTCCCAAAAATCTTGTAAGGTAACTAGGCCGTAAGGAGAGCACTGGGTTCAACGAGACACTTGCAGGTCGATTCAGATGCGTGTGCTTAGAAAACCAGTAAATGGTGTTGCAGGGACTTGAACACGTATCTCTGTCCTCTGTCATCTTTTACCTCCTTCTCGCTTGCTCACTGTATTTAGCCACATTCATGGACTAAGTGCTCACTGAAGACCTCAAGTATCCTTCATCTGGGCCTGTTGTCGACAGAAAAGTGTACTTGGTTCTTTGCACACCACCATGTTAGAGGGACATCGGCGTGATCACTGCTGTTAGGTGGAAGAACAAATATAAAGGAACACCTATTTCGAGACAGGAGCAGTTGTTAACAAAGAATGTGTTGTGGAGTGAAGTGTTTATTTGAGGGTCCAAACTTCTGTCTTTAGGTGGTTATTACATCTTCACATTCGTGAACATCATAAAGCCCACTGATTTCAATGTGTCCTTGGATCTCAAGTGAGTCTCCTGTAAGTAAGCACGTTGGTGTCTTGAGTTTTCATCCCTTCTTTTAACCCTGTGTCTTTTGTTTGCAGCAATCAGAGCCTGACCTTTTATTCTGAGGATTCAGAACTGTGCCCTTATTGCACTTAAAAATTTTTTTTTGTTATCATTGTTCTACAATCACGTGAAGTACATTATGTTTTCTATGCTCCCCCTTCAACAAGTCCCCCCCAAAACCTCTTACTGTCGCTGTCCATCAGCATAGATGGATGCTGTAGACCCCTTCACCATGTACCGCCCCACAGACACCATTACAGTTGCTGTCCATCAGCGAGTAGTAAGATGCTGTATAATCTCTACTAGTCTTCTCTGTGTTGTACAGCACTCCCCATGCCCCCTCCGACCCCATGCAATATACATGCTAATCCTAATGCCCCCATTCTTTCTCCCCACACTTATCCCTCCCTTCAGACAAACCCTGCCCAGTCCTTTTCCCTTTGTTAACTTTTAGTCAACTCTCGGGTTCTGTGAGTCTGCTGCTGTTTTTTCCTTCAGTTTTTCTTTGTTATCATACTCCTCACATGAGTGAAATGATTTGGTACATGTATTTCTCCGCCTGGCCTATTTGACTGAGCAAAATACCCTCTAGCTCCATACACGTTATTGCAAAAGATGGGATTGTTTTCTTCTTAAGGCTGCTTACTGCACTTTTTAAATTGGATTTCATACTTCTTTCTTATTTGTAGTTTCACTATGTGCTTTCCCCATTGCTCTCCTGGTTATGAGCAGTAGCTTTGTGTTAATCGATATGTACCAATATCTATTTATCTGTCTGTCTATCTATCTATCAATCAATCAATCATCTTTTTGTCTGCCCATCTGTCCTTGTGTACAAAACAGTTAACCATATAGCCTGTATCACTTTCCTACATTATGCTTCCAAAAATCCTGCAAGGTATCTAGGCTGTAGGGAGAGCACTGGGTTCACCGAGACACCTGCAGGTCGAGTCGTCCGCGTGTACCTACAAAACAGGAAATGGTTGTGCAGAGACTTGAACCCGTGTCTCTATCCTCTGTCCTCTTTCATCTCCTTCTAACTTGCTGTCTGTATTTAGCCACATTCATTGACTAAGTGATTCCTGAGGACCACAAGTATCCTTCCTCTGGGCCTGTTGTCGACAGAAAAGTAAACTTGTTGCTTTGCTCACCACCATGTTTGAAGGGCATCGGCGTGATCAACGCTGATAGGATGGAGGGTCAAATAAAAAGGAAAACCAATTTCTAGACAGGAGCAGTTGGGAGCTAAGAGTGTAGTGTGGATTGACGTATTTATTTGAGTGTCCAAACTTCCCTCTTTAGGTGGTTATTACACCTTCACATTCGTGAACATCATAAAGCCCACTGATTTAAAAGGCCCAGATGCTTATTATTACAGCAACTCAGTTGTTGAGGTGAGAGAAAATTAGAAGTCCGTTGCTGCACCACTAAATCTATGGCTGGGAACTGCTGAAACCAAACAAAAATAATTCACGCTGGCCAGATAGGGCTATTTTCTACTGACTGTCTCTGGGGACTCAAACAGAATCTGTTTGTTTGATTGTTTGTTTTTCAGTTTCACTCTTGTAGGGTACTTGTCCACACACCTTCGGCTTGTAGTTTGTCTGTGTCCTTGGATCTCAAGTGAGTCTCCTGTAAGTAAGCACGTAGGTGTCTTGAGTTTTCATCCCTTCTTTTAACCCTGTGTCTTTTGTTTGCAGCACTCAGATTCTGACCTTTTATTCTGATGATTCAGAGCTGTGCACTTATTGCACTTAAAAAATTTTTTTGTCATCATTAATCTACAATCACGTGAAAAACATTATGTTTACTATGCTCCCCCTTAAATAAAGTCCACCAGCAAAAACCTCTTAAAGTCGCTGTCCATCAGCATAGTTGGATGCTTTAAACCCTTTCACCATGTACCCCCCAACAGACCCCGTTACAGTCGCTGTCCATCAGCGAGTAGTAAGATGCTATATGATCTCTAATAGTCTTCTCTGTGTTGTACAGTACTCCCCATGCACACCCGACACCATGCATTATACATGCTAATCCTAATGCCCCCATTCTTTCTCCCCACACTTATCCCACCCTTCAGAACCACAATGCCCAGTCCTTTTCCCTTTGGTAACTTTTAGTCAACTGTCGGGTTCTGTGAGTCTGCTGCTATTTTTTTCCTTCAGTTTTTCTTTGCTGTTATACTCCACACATGAGTGAAATCACTTGGTACTTGTCTTTCTCCGCCTGGCCTATTTCTCTATCTCCATCCACGTCTTTGCAAACGGTAGGATTTGTTTACTTCTTAAGGCTGCTTACCGCACTTTTTAAACTGGATTTCATTCTTCCTTTTTGTCTGTAGTTTACCTATGTGCTTTCACCATTCTTCTACTGGTTATGAGCAATAGCTTTGTATCAATCGATGTGTATCTGTATCTTCTATCTAACGGTCTATCTGTCTATCTATGTATCTATCTATCTTTGTATCTGTGTATCTATCTATCTATCTTCGTATCATCTATGTATGATGTTTATCATCTATCAATCTATGTCCCTATCTCTCTATCTTTCATCTGTCATCTGTCTACCTCTCTGTCTATGAATCAATCATCTTTTTGTCTGCACAGCTATCCTTATCTACAGAACAGTTAACAACATAGCCTATGTCACTTCCCGACATTATGCTCCCAAAAATCTTGTAAGGTAACTAGGCCGTAAGGAGAGCACTGGGTTCAACGAGACACTTGCAGGTCGATTCAGATGCGTGTGCTTAGAAAACCAGTAAATGGTTTTGCAGGGACTTGAACACGTATCTCTGTCCTCTGTCATCTTTTACCTCCTTCTCGCTTGCTCACTGTATTTAGCCACATTCATGGACTAAGTGCTCACTGAAGACCTCAAGTATCCTTCATCTGGGCCTGTTGTCGACAGAAAAGTGTACTTGGTTCTTTGCACACCACCATGTTAGAGGGACATCGGCGTGATCACTGCTGTTAGGTGGAAGAACAAATATAAAGGAACACCTATTTCGAGACAGGAGCAGTTGTTAACAAAGAATGTGTTGTGGAGTGAAGTGTTTATTTGAGGGTCCAAACTTCTGTCTTTAGGTGGTTATTACATCTTCACATTCGTGAACATCATAAAGCCCACTGATTTCAATGTGTCCTTGGATCTCAAGTGAGTCTCCTGTAAGTAAGCACGTTGGTGTCTTGAGTTTTCATCCCTTCTTTTAACCCTGTGTCTTTTGTTTGCAGCAATCAGAGCCTGACCTTTTATTCTGAGGATTCAGAACTGTGCCCTTATTGCACTTAAAAATTTTTTTTTGTTATCATTGTTCTACAATCACGTGAAGTACATTATGTTTTCTATGCTCCCCCTTCAACAAGTCCCCCCCAAAACCTCTTACTGTCGCTGTCCATCAGCATAGATGGATGCTGTAGACCCCTTCACCATGTACCGCCCCACAGACACCATTACAGTTGCTGTCCATCAGCGAGTAGTAAGATGCTGTATAATCTCTACTAGTCTTCTCTGTGTTGTACAGCACTCCCCATGCCCCCTCCGACCCCATGCAATATACATGCTAATCCTAATGCCCCCATTCTTTCTCCCCACACTTATCCCTCCCTTCAGACAAACCCTGCCCAGTCCTTTTCCCTTTGTTAACTTTTAGTCAACTCTCGGGTTCTGTGAGTCTGCTGCTGTTTTTTTCTTCAGTTTTTCTTTGTTGTTATACTCTACACATGAGTGAAATCATTTGGTACTTGTCTTTCACCACCTGGCCCATTTCTCTGAACATTCTACCATCTAGCTCCATCCACGTCATTGCAAATGGTACGATTTGTTTTCTTCTTATGGCTGCTTATTGCACTTTGTAAACTGGATTTCATTCTTCCTTTTTGTTTGTAGTTTAGCCACGTGCTTTCACCATTCATCACCTGGTTATGAGCAATAGCTTTGTGTCAATCGATATGTATCTGTATCTATCTAATTATCACTCTGTATATCTATCTTTCTATATATCATTCTATCTATCTCTCTATCTATCCTTCTCTGTATTTATCTATCCAACTATCTAGCTTCCTATCATATATCTATCATGTGTATCATCTATCTATCTATCATCTGTCATCTATATATATGTCTATCTATGAATCAATCATCTTTCTGTCTGCCCATCGTCCTTATGTACAGAATAGTTAACAATATCCCCTATGTCACTTCCCTACATTATGCTTCCAAAAACATTGCAATGTCACTAGGCCGTAGGGAGATCACTGGGCTCCCTGAGACACTTGCAGATTGAGTCAGCTGCGTGTGCTTAGAAAACCAGTAAATGTTGTTGCAGTGACTTGAACCCGTATCTCTGTCCTCTGTCCTCTTTTACCTCCTTCTCGCTTGCTAACTGTATTTAGCCACATTCATTGACTAAGTGCTCACTGAAGACCACAAGAATCCTTCCTCTGGGCCTGTTGTAGACAGAAAAGTATACTTGATTTTTTACTAACCACCATGTTTGAGGGACATAGGCGTGATCACCACTGGTAGGTGGAGGGACTAATAAAAAGGAACACCTATTTCTAGACAGGATCATTTGGTAGCAAAGTGTGTGTTGTGGAGAGACGTGTTTGTTTGAGTGTCCAAACTTCCCTCTTTATGTGGTTATTAATTCTTTACAATCGTGAATATCATAAAACCCACTGATTTAAAAAGCCCAGACGCATATTTTTACAGCAATTCATTTGTTGAGGTGAGAAAAAATGTGAAGGACATTGCAGTAACACTAAATCTATACATGGGCACTGTTGAAACCAAAGAAAAAGAATTCACGTTGGCTAGATAGGACTATTTTCTAGTGACTGTCTCTGGGAACTCAAACAGAATCCATTTGTTTCTTTGTTTCTCAGATTCACTTGTATAGGATACCTGTCCATGCCCATTCAGCTTGTAGTTTGTCTGTGCCTTTGGAACTCAAGTGAGTCTCCAGTAAGGGAGCACGTAGGTGGTCTTGAGTTTTCATCAGTACTTCTAAACCTGTGTCTTTTGATTTTAGCACTCAAAGCCTGTACTTTTATTCTGATATTTGAGAGCCTTGCTCTTACTGCAATTTGAAATTTTTTTTGTTCTCATTAATATACAATCACATGCAGAACATTGTTTACTAGTCTACCCCCTTCACCAAGTCCCCACCAAATCCCAGTTACAGTCGCTGTCTGACAGCATGTACTAAGATGCTGTGGAATCACTACTTGTCTACTCTGTGTTGTACAGCCCTACCCATGAAAACCTACCCTACACATTATACATGCTAATCCTAATGCCCCCATTCTTTTCCCCCGCCCTTATTACTCCCTTCCCAGAAACCCTACCCATTCCCTTTCCCTTTGTTAACTGTTAGTCCACTCCCGTTTTCTGTGAGTCTGCTGCTGTTTTTTCCTTCAGTTTTTCTTTGTTATCATACTCCTCACATGAGTGAAATGATTTGGTACATGTATTTCTCCGCCTGGCCTATTTGACTGAGCAAAATACCCTCTAGCTCCATACACGTTATTGCAAAAGATGGGATTGTTTTCTTCTTAAGGCTGCTTACTGCACTTTTTAAATTGGATTTCATACTTCTTTCTTATTTGTAGTTTCACTATGTGCTTTCCCCATTGCTCTCCTGGTTATGAGCAGTAGCTTTGTGTTAATCGATATGTACCAATATCTATTTATCTGTCTGTCTATCTATCTATCAATCAATCAATCATCTTTTTGTCTGCCCATCTGTCCTTGTGTACAAAACAGTTAACCATATAGCCTGTATCACTTTCCTACATTATGCTTCCAAAAATCCTGCAAGGTATCTAGGCTGTAGGGAGAGCACTGGGTTCACCGAGACACCTGCAGGTCGAGTCGTCCGCGTGTACCTACAAAACAGGAAATGGTTGTGCAGAGACTTGAACCCGTGTCTCTATCCTCTGTCCTCTTTCATCTCCTTCTAACTTGCTGTCTGTATTTAGCCACATTCATTGACTAAGTGATTCCTGAGGACCACAAGTATCCTTCCTCTGGGCCTGTTGTCGACAGAAAAGTAAACTTGTTGCTTTGCTCACCACCATGTTTGAAGGGCATCGGCGTGATCAACGCTGATAGGACGGAGGGTCAAATAAAAAGGAAAACCAATTTCTAGACAGGAGCAGTTGGGAGCTAAGAGTGTATTGTGGAGTGACGTATTTATTTGAGTGTCCAAACTTCCCTCTTTAGGTGGTTATTACACCTTCACATTCGTGAACATCATAAAGCCCACTGATTTAAAAGGCCCAGATGCTTATTATTACAGCAACTCAGTTGTTGAGGTGAGAGAAAATTAGAAGTCCGTTGCTGCACCACTAAATCTATGGCTGGGAACTGCTGAAACCAAACAAAAATAATTCACGGTGGCCAGATAGGGCTATTTTCTACTGACTGTCTCTGGGGACTCAAACAGAATCTGTTTGTTTGATTGTTTGTTTTTCAGTTTCACTCTTGTAGGGTACTTGTCCACACACCTTCGGCTTGTAGTTTGTCTGTGTCCTTGGATCTCAAGTGAGTCTCCTGTAAGTAAGCACGTAGGTGTCTTGAGTTTTCATCCCTTCTTTTAACCCTGTGTCTTTTGTTTGCAGCACTCAGATTCTGACCTTTTATTCTGATGATTCAGAGCTGTGCACTTATTGCACTTAAAAAATTTTTTTTGTCATCATTAATCTACAATCACGTGAAAAACATTATGTTTACTATGCTCCCCCTTAACCAAGTCCACCAGCAAAAACCTCTTAAAGTCGCTGTCCATCAGCATAGTTGGATGCTTTAAACCCTTTCACCATGTACCCCCCAACAGACCCCGTTACAGTCGCTGTCCATCAGCGAGTAGTAAGATGCTATATGATCTCTACTAGTCTTCTCTGTGTTGTACAGTACTGCCCATGCACACCCGACACCATGCATTATACATGCTAATCCTAATGCCCCCATTCTTTCTCCCCACACTTATCCCACCCTTCAGAACCACAATGCCCAGTAGTTTTCCCTTTGGTAACTTTTAGTCAACTGTCGGGTTCTGTGAGTCTGCTGCTATTTTTTTCCTTCAGTTTTTCTTTGCTGTTATACTCCACACATGAGTGAAATCACTTGGTACTTGTATTTCTCCGCCTGGCCTATTTCTCTATCTCCATCCACGTCTTTGCAAACGGTAGGATTTGTTTACTTCTTAAGGCTGCTTACCGCACTTTTTAAACTGGATTTCATTCTTCCTTTTTGTCTGTAGTTTACCTATGTGCTTTCACCATTCTTCTACTGGTTATGAGCAATAGCTTTGTATCAATCGATGTGTATCTGTATCTTCTATCTAACGGTCTATCTGTCTATCTATGTATCTATCTATCTTTGTATCTGTGTATCTATCTATCTATCTTCGTATCATCTATGTATGATGTTTATCATCTATCAATCTATGTCCCTATCTCTCTATCTTTCATCTGTCATCTGTCTACCTCTCTGTCTATGAATCAATCATCTTTTTGTCTGCACAGCTATCCTTATCTACAGAACAGTTAACAACATAGCCTATGTCACTTCCCGACATTATGCTCCCAAAAATCTTGTAAGGTAACTAGGCCGTAAGGAGAGCACTGGGTTCAACGAGACACTTGCAGGTCGATTCAGATGCGTGTGCTTAGAAAACCAGTAAATGGTGTTGCAGGGACTTGAACACGTATCTCTGTCCTCTGTCATCTTTTACCTCCTTCTCGCTTGCTCACTGTATTTAGCCACATTCATGGACTAAGTGCTCACTGAAGACCTCAAGTATCCTTCATCTGGGCCTGTTGTCGACAGAAAAGTGTACTTGGTTCTTTGCACACCACCATGTTAGAGGGACATCGGCGTGATCACTGCTGTTAGGTGGAAGAACAAATATAAAGGAACACCTATTTCGAGACAGGAGCAGTTGTTAACAAAGAATGTGTTGTGGAGTGAAGTGTTTATTTGAGGGTCCAAACTTCTGTCTTTAGGTGGTTATTACATCTTCACATTCGTGAACATCATAAAGCCCACTGATTTCAATGTGTCCTTGGATCTCAAGTGAGTCTCCTGTAAGTAAGCACGTTGGTGTCTTGAGTTTTCATCCCTTCTTTTAACCCTGTGTCTTTTGTTTGCAGCAATCAGAGCCTGACCTTTTATTCTGAGGATTCAGAACTGTGCCCTTATTGCACTTAAAAATTTTTTTTTGTTATCATTGTTCTACAATCACGTGAAGTACATTATGTTTTCTATGCTCCCCCTTCAACAAGTCCCCCCCAAAACCTCTTACTGTCGCTGTCCATCAGCATAGATGGATGCTGTAGACCCCTTCACCATGTACCGCCCCACAGACACCATTACAGTTGCTGTCCATCAGCGAGTAGTAAGATGCTGTATAATCTCTACTAGTCTTCTCTGTGTTGTACAGCACTCCCCATGCCCCCTCCGACCCCATGCAATATACATGCTAATCCTAATGCCCCCATTCTTTCTCCCCACACTTATCCCTCCCTTCAGACAAACCCTGCCCAGTCCTTTTCCCTTTGTTAACTTTTAGTCAACTCTCGGGTTCTGTGAGTCTGCTGCTGTTTTTTTCTTCAGTTTTTCTTTGTTGTTATACTCTACACATGAGTGAAATCATTTGGTACTTGTCTTTCACCACCTGGCCCATTTCTCTGAACATTCTACCATCTAGCTCCATCCACGTCATTGCAAATGGTACGATTTGTTTTCTTCTTATGGCTGCTTATTGCACTTTGTAAACTGGATTTCATTCTTCCTTTTTGTTTGTAGTTTAGCCACGTGCTTTCACCATTCATCACCTGGTTATGAGCAATAGCTTTGTGTCAATCGATATGTATCTGTATCTATCTAATTATCACTCTGTATATCTATCTTTCTATATATCATTCTATCTATCTCTCTATCTATCCTTCTCTGTATTTATCTATCCAACTATCTAGCTTCCTATCATATATCTATCATGTGTATCATCTATCTATCTATCATCTGTCATCTATATATATGTCTATCTATGAATCAATCATCTTTCTGTCTGCCCATCGTCCTTATGTACAGAATAGTTAACAATATCCCCTATGTCACTTCCCTACATTATGCTTCCAAAAACATTGCAATGTCACTAGGCCGTAGGGAGATCACTGGGCTCCCTGAGACACTTGCAGATTGAGTCAGCTGCGTGTGCTTAGAAAACCAGTAAATGTTGTTGCAGTGACTTGAACCCGTATCTCTGTCCTCTGTCCTCTTTTACCTCCTTCTCGCTTGCTAACTGTATTTAGCCACATTCATTGACTAAGTGCTCACTGAAGACCACAAGAATCCTTCCTCTGGGCCTGTTGTAGACAGAAAAGTATACTTGATTTTTTACTAACCACCATGTTTGAGGGACATAGGCGTGATCACCACTGGTAGGTGGAGGGACTAATAAAAAGGAACACCTATTTCTAGACAGGATCATTTGGTAGCAAAGTGTGTGTTGTGGAGAGACGTGTTTGTTTGAGTGTCCAAACTTCCCTCTTTATGTGGTTATTAATTCTTTACAATCGTGAATATCATAAAACCCACTGTTTTTAAAAGCCCAGACGCATATTTTTACAGCAATTCATTTGTTGAGGTGAGAAAAAATGTGAAGGACATTGCAGTAACACTAAATCTATACATGGGCACTGTTGAAACCAAAGAAAAAGAATTCACGTTGGCTAGATAGGACTATTTTCTAGTGACTGTCTCTGGGAACTCAAACAGAATCCATTTGTTTCTTTGTTTCTCAGATTCACTTGTATAGGATACCTGTCCACGCCCATTCAGCTTGTAGTTTGTCTGTGCCTTTGGAACTCAAGTGAGTCTCCAGTAAGGGAGCACGTAGGTGGTCTTGAGTTTTCATCAGTAATTCTAAACCTGTGTCTTTTGATTTTAGCACTCAAAGCCTGTACTTTTATTCTGATATTTGAGAGCCTTGCTCTTACTGCAATTTGAAATTTTTTTTGTTCTCATTAATATACAATCACATGCAGAACATTGTTTACTAGTCTACCCCCTTCACCAAGTCCCCACCAAATCCCAGTTACAGTCGCTGTCTGACAGCATGTACTAAGATGCTGTGGAATCACTACTTGTCTACTCTGTGTTGTACAGCCCTACCCATGAAAACCTACCCTACACATTATACATGCTAATCCTAATGCCCCCATTCTTTTCCCCCGCCCTTATTACTCCCTTCCCAGAAACCCTACCCATTCCCTTTCTCTTTGTTAACTGTTAGTCCACTCCCGTTTTCTGTGAGTCTGCTGCTGTTTTTTCCTTCAGTTTTTCTTTGTTATCATACTCCTCACATGAGTGAAATGATTTGGTACATGTATTTCTCCGCCTGGCCTATTTGACTGAGCAAAATACCCTCTAGCTCCATACACGTTATTGTAAAAGATGGGATTGTTTTCTTCTTAAGGCTGCTTACTGCACTTTTTAAATTGGATTTCATACTTCTTTCTTATTTGTAGTTTCACTATGTGCTTTCCCCATTGCTCTCCTGGTTATGAGCAGTAGCTTTGTGTTAATCGATATGTACCAATATCTATTTATCTGTCTGTCTATCTATCTATCAATCAATCAATCATCTTTTTGTCTGCCCATCTGTCCTTGTGTACAAAACAGTTAACCATATAGCCTGTATCACTTTCCTACATTATGCTTCCAAAAATCCTGCAAGGTATCTAGGCTGTAGGGAGAGCACTGGGTTCACCGAGACACCTGCAGGTCGAGTCGTCCGCGTGTACCTACAAAACAGGAAATGGTTGTGCAGAGACTTGAACCCGTGTCTCTATCCTCTGTCCTCTTTCATCTCCTTCTAACTTGCTGTCTGTATTTAGCCACATTCATTGACTAAGTGATTCCTGAGGACCACAAGTATCCTTCCTCTGGGCCTGTTGTCGACAGAAAAGTAAACTTGTTGCTTTGCTCACCACCATGTTTGAAGGGCATCGGCGTGATCAACGCTGATAGGACGGAGGGTCAAATAAAAAGGAAAACCAATTTCTAGACAGGAGCAGTTGGGAGCTAAGAGTGTATTGTGGAGTGACGTATTTATTTGAGTGTCCAAACTTCCCTCTTTAGGTGGTTATTACACCTTCACATTCGTGAACATCATAAAGCCCACTGATTTAAAAGGCCCAGATGCTTATTATTACAGCAACTCAGTTGTTGAGGTGAGAGAAAATTAGAAGTCCGTTGCTGCACCACTAAATCTATGGCTGGGAACTGCTGAAACCAAACAAAAATAATTCACGGTGGCCAGATAGGGCTATTTTCTACTGACTGTCTCTGGGGACTCAAACAGAATCTGTTTGTTTGATTGTTTGTTTTTCAGTTTCACTCTTGTAGGGTACTTGTCCACACACCTTCGGCTTGTAGTTTGTCTGTGTCCTTGGATCTCAAGTGAGTCTCCTGTAAGTAAGCACGTAGGTGTCTTGAGTTTTCATCCCTTCTTTTAACCCTGTGTCTTTTGTTTGCAGCACTCAGATTCTGACCTTTTATTCTGATGATTCAGAGCTGTGCACTTATTGCACTTAAAAAATTTTTTTTGTCATCATTAATCTACAATCACGTGAAAAACATTATGTTTACTATGCTCCCCCTTAACCAAGTCCACCAGCAAAAACCTCTTAAAGTCGCTGTCCATCAGCATAGTTGGATGCTTTAAACCCTTTCACCATGTACCCCCCAACAGACCCCGTTACAGTCGCTGTCCATCAGCGAGTAGTAAGATGCTATATGATCTCTAATAGTCTTCTCTGTGTTGTACAGTACTCCCCATGCACACCCGACACCATGCATTATACATGCTAATCCTAATGCCCCCATTCTTTCTCCCCACACTTATCCCACCCTTCAGAACCACAATGCCCAGTCCTTTTCCCTTTGGTAACTTTTAGTCAACTGTCGGGTTCTGTGAGTCTGCTGCTATTTTTTTCCTTCAGTTTTTCTTTGCTGTTATACTCCACACATGAGTGAAATCACTTGGTACTTGTCTTTCTCCGCCTGGCCTATTTCTCTATCTCCATCCACGTCTTTGCAAACGGTAGGATTTGTTTACTTCTTAAGGCTGCTTACCGCACTTTTTAAACTGGATTTCATTCTTCCTTTTTGTCTGTAGTTTACCTATGTGCTTTCACCATTCTTCTACTGGTTATGAGCAATAGCTTTGTATCAATCGATGTGTATCTGTATCTTCTATCTAACGGTCTATCTGTCTATCTATGTATCTATCTATCTTTGTATCTGTGTATCTATCTATCTATCTTCGTATCATCTATGTATGATGTTTATCATCTATCAATCTATGTCCCTATCTCTCTATCTTTCATCTGTCATCTGTCTACCTCTCTGTCTATGAATCAATCATCTTTTTGTCTGCACAGCTATCCTTATCTACAGAACAGTTAACAACATAGCCTATGTCACTTCCCGACATTATGCTCCCAAAAATCTTGTAAGGTAACTAGGCCGTAAGGAGAGCACTGGGTTCAACGAGACACTTGCAGGTCGATTCAGATGCGTGTGCTTAGAAAACCAGTAAATGGTGTTGCAGGGACTTGAACACGTATCTCTGTCCTCTGTCATCTTTTACCTCCTTCTCGCTTGCTCACTGTATTTAGCCACATTCATGGACTAAGTGCTCACTGAAGACCTCAAGTATCCTTCATCTGGGCCTGTTGTCGACAGAAAAGTGTACTTGGTTCTTTGCACACCACCATGTTAGAGGGACATCGGCGTGATCACTGCTGTTAGGTGGAAGAACAAATATAAAGGAACACCTATTTCGAGACAGGAGCAGTTGTTAACAAAGAATGTGTTGTGGAGTGAAGTGTTTATTTGAGGGTCCAAACTTCTGTCTTTAGGTGGTTATTACATCTTCACATTCGTGAACATCATAAAGCCCACTGATTTCAATGTGTCCTTGGATCTCAAGTGAGTCTCCTGTAAGTAAGCACGTTGGTGTCTTGAGTTTTCATCCCTTCTTTTAACCCTGTGTCTTTTGTTTGCAGCAATCAGAGCCTGACCTTTTATTCTGAGGATTCAGAACTGTGCCCTTATTGCACTTAAAAATTTTTTTTTGTTATCATTGTTCTACAATCACGTGAAGTACATTATGTTTTCTATGCTCCCCCTTCAACAAGTCCCCCCCAAAACCTCTTACTGTCGCTGTCCATCAGCATAGATGGATGCTGTAGACCCCTTCACCATGTACCGCCCCACAGACACCATTACAGTTGCTGTCCATCAGCGAGTAGTAAGATGCTGTATAATCTCTACTAGTCTTCTCTGTGTTGTACAGCACTCCCCATGCCCCCTCCGACCCCATGCAATATACATGCTAATCCTAATGCCCCCATTCTTTCTCCCCACACTTATCCCTCCCTTCAGACAAACCCTGCCCAGTCCTTTTCCCTTTGTTAACTTTTAGTCAACTCTCGGGTTCTGTGAGTCTGCTGCTGTTTTTTTCTTCAGTTTTTCTTTGTTGTTATACTCTACACATGAGTGAAATCATTTGGTACTTGTCTTTCACCACCTGGCCCATTTCTCTGAACATTCTACCATCTAGCTCCATCCACGTCATTGCAAATGGTACGATTTGTTTTCTTCTTATGGCTGCTTATTGCACTTTGTAAACTGGATTTCATTCTTCCTTTTTGTTTGTAGTTTAGCCACGTGCTTTCACCATTCATCACCTGGTTATGAGCAATAGCTTTGTGTCAATCGATATGTATCTGTATCTATCTAATTATCACTCTGTATATCTATCTTTCTATATATCATTCTATCTATCTCTCTATCTATCCTTCTCTGTATTTATCTATCCAACTATCTAGCTTCCTATCATATATCTATCATGTGTATCATCTATCTATCTATCATCTGTCATCTATATATATGTCTATCTATGAATCAATCATCTTTCTGTCTGCCCATCGTCCTTATGTACAGAATAGTTAACAATATCCCCTATGTCACTTCCCTACATTATGCTTCCAAAAACATTGCAATGTCACTAGGCCGTAGGGAGATCACTGGGCTCCCTGAGACACTTGCAGATTGAGTCAGCTGCGTGTGCTTAGAAAACCAGTAAATGTTGTTGCAGTGACTTGAACCCGTATCTCTGTCCTCTGTCCTCTTTTACCTCCTTCTCGCTTGCTAACTGTATTTAGCCACATTCATTGACTAAGTGCTCACTGAAGACCACAAGAATCCTTCCTCTGGGCCTGTTGTAGACAGAAAAGTATACTTGATTTTTTACTAACCACCATGTTTGAGGGACATAGGCGTGATCACCACTGGTAGGTGGAGGGACTAATAAAAAGGAACACCTATTTCTAGACAGGATCATTTGGTAGCAAAGTGTGTGTTGTGGAGAGACGTGTTTGTTTGAGTGTCCAAACTTCCCTCTTTATGTGGTTATTAATTCTTTACAATCGTGAATATCATAAAACCCACTGATTTAAAAAGCCCAGACGCATATTTTTACAGCAATTCATTTGTTGAGGTGAGAAAAAATGTGAAGGACATTGCAGTAACACTAAATCTATACATGGGCACTGTTGAAACCAAAGAAAAAGAATTCACGTTGGCTAGATAGGACTATTTTCTAGTGACTGTCTCTGGGAACTCAAACAGAATCCATTTGTTTCTTTGTTTCTCAGATTCACTTGTATAGGATACCTGTCCATGCCCATTCAGCTTGTAGTTTGTCTGTGCCTTTGGAACTCAAGTGAGTCTCCAGTAAGGGAGCACGTAGGTGGTCTTGAGTTTTCATCAGTACTTCTAAACCTGTGTCTTTTGATTTTAGCACTCAAAGCCTGTACTTTTATTCTGATATTTGAGAGCCTTGCTCTTACTGCAATTTGAAATTTTTTTTGTTCTCATTAATATACAATCACATGCAGAACATTGTTTACTAGTCTACCCCCTTCACCAAGTCCCCACCAAATCCCAGTTACAGTCGCTGTCTGACAGCATGTACTAAGATGCTGTGGAATCACTACTTGTCTACTCTGTGTTGTACAGCCCTACCCATGAAAACCTACCCTACACATTATACATGCTAATCCTAATGCCCCCATTCTTTTCCCCCGCCCTTATTACTCCCTTCCCAGAAACCCTACCCATTCCCTTTCCCTTTGTTAACTGTTAGTCCACTCCCGTTTTCTGTGAGTCTGCTGCTGTTTTTTCCTTCAGTTTTTCTTTGTTATCATACTCCTCACATGAGTGAAATGATTTGGTACATGTATTTCTCCGCCTGGCCTATTTGACTGAGCAAAATACCCTCTAGCTCCATACACGTTATTGCAAAAGATGGGATTGTTTTCTTCTTAAGGCTGCTTACTGCACTTTTTAAATTGGATTTCATACTTCTTTCTTATTTGTAGTTTCACTATGTGCTTTCCCCATTGCTCTCCTGGTTATGAGCAGTAGCTTTGTGTTAATCGATATGTACCAATATCTATTTATCTGTCTGTCTATCTATCTATCAATCAATCAATCATCTTTTTGTCTGCCCATCTGTCCTTGTGTACAAAACAGTTAACCATATAGCCTGTATCACTTTCCTACATTATGCTTCCAAAAATCCTGCAAGGTATCTAGGCTGTAGGGAGAGCACTGGGTTCACCGAGACACCTGCAGGTCGAGTCGTCCGCGTGTACCTACAAAACAGGAAATGGTTGTGCAGAGACTTGAACCCGTGTCTCTATCCTCTGTCCTCTTTCATCTCCTTCTAACTTGCTGTCTGTATTTAGCCACATTCATTGACTAAGTGATTCCTGAGGACCACAAGTATCCTTCCTCTGGGCCTGTTGTCGACAGAAAAGTAAACTTGTTGCTTTGCTCACCACCATGTTTGAAGGGCATCGGCGTGATCAACGCTGATAGGACGGAGGGTCAAATAAAAAGGAAAACCAATTTCTAGACAGGAGCAGTTGGGAGCTAAGAGTGTATTGTGGAGTGACGTATTTATTTGAGTGTCCAAACTTCCCTCTTTAGGTGGTTATTACACCTTCACATTCGTGAACATCATAAAGCCCACTGATTTAAAAGGCCCAGATGCTTATTATTACAGCAACTCAGTTGTTGAGGTGAGAGAAAATTAGAAGTCCGTTGCTGCACCACTAAATCTATGGCTGGGAACTGCTGAAACCAAACAAAAATAATTCACGGTGGCCAGATAGGGCTATTTTCTACTGACTGTCTCTGGGGACTCAAACAGAATCTGTTTGTTTGATTGTTTGTTTTTCAGTTTCACTCTTGTAGGGTACTTGTCCACACACCTTCGGCTTGTAGTTTGTCTGTGTCCTTGGATCTCAAGTGAGTCTCCTGTAAGTAAGCACGTAGGTGTCTTGAGTTTTCATCCCTTCTTTTAACCCTGTGTCTTTTGTTTGCAGCACTCAGATTCTGACCTTTTATTCTGATGATTCAGAGCTGTGCACTTATTGCACTTAAAAAATTTTTTTTGTCATCATTAATCTACAATCACGTGAAAAACATTATGTTTACTATGCTCCCCCTTAACCAAGTCCACCAGCAAAAACCTCTTAAAGTCGCTGTCCATCAGCATAGTTGGATGCTTTAAACCCTTTCACCATGTACCCCCCAACAGACCCCGTTACAGTCGCTGTCCATCAGCGAGTAGTAAGATGCTATATGATCTCTACTAGTCTTCTCTGTGTTGTACAGTACTGCCCATGCACACCCGACACCATGCATTATACATGCTAATCCTAATGCCCCCATTCTTTCTCCCCACACTTATCCCACCCTTCAGAACCACAATGCCCAGTAGTTTTCCCTTTGGTAACTTTTAGTCAACTGTCGGGTTCTGTGAGTCTGCTGCTATTTTTTTCCTTCAGTTTTTCTTTGCTGTTATACTCCACACATGAGTGAAATCACTTGGTACTTGTATTTCTCCGCCTGGCCTATTTCTCTATCTCCATCCACGTCTTTGCAAACGGTAGGATTTGTTTACTTCTTAAGGCTGCTTACCGCACTTTTTAAACTGGATTTCATTCTTCCTTTTTGTCTGTAGTTTACCTATGTGCTTTCACCATTCTTCTACTGGTTATGAGCAATAGCTTTGTATCAATCGATGTGTATCTGTATCTTCTATCTAACGGTCTATCTGTCTATCTATGTATCTATCTATCTTTGTATCTGTGTATCTATCTATCTATCTTCGTATCATCTATGTATGATGTTTATCATCTATCAATCTATGTCCCTATCTCTCTATCTTTCATCTGTCATCTGTCTACCTCTCTGTCTATGAATCAATCATCTTTTTGTCTGCACAGCTATCCTTATCTACAGAACAGTTAACAACATAGCCTATGTCACTTCCCGACATTATGCTCCCAAAAATCTTGTAAGGTAACTAGGCCGTAAGGAGAGCACTGGGTTCAACGAGACACTTGCAGGTCGATTCAGATGCGTGTGCTTAGAAAACCAGTAAATGGTGTTGCAGGGACTTGAACACGTATCTCTGTCCTCTGTCATCTTTTACCTCCTTCTCGCTTGCTCACTGTATTTAGCCACATTCATGGACTAAGTGCTCACTGAAGACCTCAAGTATCCTTCATCTGGGCCTGTTGTCGACAGAAAAGTGTACTTGGTTCTTTGCACACCACCATGTTAGAGGGACATCGGCGTGATCACTGCTGTTAGGTGGAAGAACAAATATAAAGGAACACCTATTTCGAGACAGGAGCAGTTGTTAACAAAGAATGTGTTGTGGAGTGAAGTGTTTATTTGAGGGTCCAAACTTCTGTCTTTAGGTGGTTATTACATCTTCACATTCGTGAACATCATAAAGCCCACTGATTTCAATGTGTCCTTGGATCTCAAGTGAGTCTCCTGTAAGTAAGCACGTTGGTGTCTTGAGTTTTCATCCCTTCTTTTAACCCTGTGTCTTTTGTTTGCAGCAATCAGAGCCTGACCTTTTATTCTGAGGATTCAGAACTGTGCCCTTATTGCACTTAAAAATTTTTTTTTGTTATCATTGTTCTACAATCACGTGAAGTACATTATGTTTTCTATGCTCCCCCTTCAACAAGTCCCCCCCAAAACCTCTTACTGTCGCTGTCCATCAGCATAGATGGATGCTGTAGACCCCTTCACCATGTACCGCCCCACAGACACCATTACAGTTGCTGTCCATCAGCGAGTAGTAAGATGCTGTATAATCTCTACTAGTCTTCTCTGTGTTGTACAGCACTCCCCATGCCCCCTCCGACCCCATGCAATATACATGCTAATCCTAATGCCCCCATTCTTTCTCCCCACACTTATCCCTCCCTTCAGACAAACCCTGCCCAGTCCTTTTCCCTTTGTTAACTTTTAGTCAACTCTCGGGTTCTGTGAGTCTGCTGCTGTTTTTTTCTTCAGTTTTTCTTTGTTGTTATACTCTACACATGAGTGAAATCATTTGGTACTTGTCTTTCACCACCTGGCCCATTTCTCTGAACATTCTACCATCTAGCTCCATCCACGTCATTGCAAATGGTACGATTTGTTTTCTTCTTATGGCTGCTTATTGCACTTTGTAAACTGGATTTCATTCTTCCTTTTTGTTTGTAGTTTAGCCACGTGCTTTCACCATTCATCACCTGGTTATGAGCAATAGCTTTGTGTCAATCGATATGTATCTGTATCTATCTAATTATCACTCTGTATATCTATCTTTCTATATATCATTCTATCTATCTCTCTATCTATCCTTCTCTGTATTTATCTATCCAACTATCTAGCTTCCTATCATATATCTATCATGTGTATCATCTATCTATCTATCATCTGTCATCTATATATATGTCTATCTATGAATCAATCATCTTTCTGTCTGCCCATCGTCCTTATGTACAGAATAGTTAACAATATCCCCTATGTCACTTCCCTACATTATGCTTCCAAAAACATTGCAATGTCACTAGGCCGTAGGGAGATCACTGGGCTCCCTGAGACACTTGCAGATTGAGTCAGCTGCGTGTGCTTAGAAAACCAGTAAATGTTGTTGCAGTGACTTGAACCCGTATCTCTGTCCTCTGTCCTCTTTTACCTCCTTCTCGCTTGCTAACTGTATTTAGCCACATTCATTGACTAAGTGCTCACTGAAGACCACAAGAATCCTTCCTCTGGGCCTGTTGTAGACAGAAAAGTATACTTGATTTTTTACTAACCACCATGTTTGAGGGACATAGGCGTGATCACCACTGGTAGGTGGAGGGACTAATAAAAAGGAACACCTATTTCTAGACAGGATCATTTGGTAGCAAAGTGTGTGTTGTGGAGAGACGTGTTTGTTTGAGTGTCCAAACTTCCCTCTTTATGTGGTTATTAATTCTTTACAATCGTGAATATCATAAAACCCACTGTTTTTAAAAGCCCAGACGCATATTTTTACAGCAATTCATTTGTTGAGGTGAGAAAAAATGTGAAGGACATTGCAGTAACACTAAATCTATACATGGGCACTGTTGAAACCAAAGAAAAAGAATTCACGTTGGCTAGATAGGACTATTTTCTAGTGACTGTCTCTGGGAACTCAAACAGAATCCATTTGTTTCTTTGTTTCTCAGATTCACTTGTATAGGATACCTGTCCACGCCCATTCAGCTTGTAGTTTGTCTGTGCCTTTGGAACTCAAGTGAGTCTCCAGTAAGGGAGCACGTAGGTGGTCTTGAGTTTTCATCAGTAATTCTAAACCTGTGTCTTTTGATTTTAGCACTCAAAGCCTGTACTTTTATTCTGATATTTGAGAGCCTTGCTCTTACTGCAATTTGAAATTTTTTTTGTTCTCATTAATATACAATCACATGCAGAACATTGTTTACTAGTCTACCCCCTTCACCAAGTCCCCACCAAATCCCAGTTACAGTCGCTGTCTGACAGCATGTACTAAGATGCTGTGGAATCACTACTTGTCTACTCTGTGTTGTACAGCCCTACCCATGAAAACCTACCCTACACATTATACATGCTAATCCTAATGCCCCCATTCTTTTCCCCCGCCCTTATTACTCCCTTCCCAGAAACCCTACCCATTCCCTTTCTCTTTGTTAACTGTTAGTCCACTCCCGTTTTCTGTGAGTCTGCTGCTGTTTTTTCCTTCAGTTTTTCTTTGTTATCATACTCCTCACATGAGTGAAATGATTTGGTACATGTATTTCTCCGCCTGGCCTATTTGACTGAGCAAAATACCCTCTAGCTCCATACACGTTATTGTAAAAGATGGGATTGTTTTCTTCTTAAGGCTGCTTACTGCACTTTTTAAATTGGATTTCATACTTCTTTCTTATTTGTAGTTTCACTATGTGCTTTCCCCATTGCTCTCCTGGTTATGAGCAGTAGCTTTGTGTTAATCGATATGTACCAATATCTATTTATCTGTCTGTCTATCTATCTATCAATCAATCAATCATCTTTTTGTCTGCCCATCTGTCCTTGTGTACAAAACAGTTAACCATATAGCCTGTATCACTTTCCTACATTATGCTTCCAAAAATCCTGCAAGGTATCTAGGCTGTAGGGAGAGCACTGGGTTCACCGAGACACCTGCAGGTCGAGTCGTCCGCGTGTACCTACAAAACAGGAAATGGTTGTGCAGAGACTTGAACCCGTGTCTCTATCCTCTGTCCTCTTTCATCTCCTTCTAACTTGCTGTCTGTATTTAGCCACATTCATTGACTAAGTGATTCCTGAGGACCACAAGTATCCTTCCTCTGGGCCTGTTGTCGACAGAAAAGTAAACTTGTTGCTTTGCTCACCACCATGTTTGAAGGGCATCGGCGTGATCAACGCTGATAGGACGGAGGGTCAAATAAAAAGGAAAACCAATTTCTAGACAGGAGCAGTTGGGAGCTAAGAGTGTATTGTGGAGTGACGTATTTATTTGAGTGTCCAAACTTCCCTCTTTAGGTGGTTATTACACCTTCACATTCGTGAACATCATAAAGCCCACTGATTTAAAAGGCCCAGATGCTTATTATTACAGCAACTCAGTTGTTGAGGTGAGAGAAAATTAGAAGTCCGTTGCTGCACCACTAAATCTATGGCTGGGAACTGCTGAAACCAAACAAAAATAATTCACGGTGGCCAGATAGGGCTATTTTCTACTGACTGTCTCTGGGGACTCAAACAGAATCTGTTTGTTTGATTGTTTGTTTTTCAGTTTCACTCTTGTAGGGTACTTGTCCACACACCTTCGGCTTGTAGTTTGTCTGTGTCCTTGGATCTCAAGTGAGTCTCCTGTAAGTAAGCACGTAGGTGTCTTGAGTTTTCATCCCTTCTTTTAACCCTGTGTCTTTTGTTTGCAGCACTCAGATTCTGACCTTTTATTCTGATGATTCAGAGCTGTGCACTTATTGCACTTAAAAAATTTTTTTTGTCATCATTAATCTACAATCACGTGAAAAACATTATGTTTACTATGCTCCCCCTTAACCAAGTCCACCAGCAAAAACCTCTTAAAGTCGCTGTCCATCAGCATAGTTGGATGCTTTAAACCCTTTCACCATGTACCCCCCAACAGACCCCGTTACAGTCGCTGTCCATCAGCGAGTAGTAAGATGCTATATGATCTCTAATAGTCTTCTCTGTGTTGTACAGTACTCCCCATGCACACCCGACACCATGCATTATACATGCTAATCCTAATGCCCCCATTCTTTCTCCCCACACTTATCCCACCCTTCAGAACCACAATGCCCAGTCCTTTTCCCTTTGGTAACTTTTAGTCAACTGTCGGGTTCTGTGAGTCTGCTGCTATTTTTTTCCTTCAGTTTTTCTTTGCTGTTATACTCCACACATGAGTGAAATCACTTGGTACTTGTCTTTCTCCGCCTGGCCTATTTCTCTATCTCCATCCACGTCTTTGCAAACGGTAGGATTTGTTTACTTCTTAAGGCTGCTTACCGCACTTTTTAAACTGGATTTCATTCTTCCTTTTTGTCTGTAGTTTACCTATGTGCTTTCACCATTCTTCTACTGGTTATGAGCAATAGCTTTGTATCAATCGATGTGTATCTGTATCTTCTATCTAACGGTCTATCTGTCTATCTATGTATCTATCTATCTTTGTATCTGTGTATCTATCTATCTATCTTCGTATCATCTATGTATGATGTTTATCATCTATCAATCTATGTCCCTATCTCTCTATCTTTCATCTGTCATCTGTCTACCTCTCTGTCTATGAATCAATCATCTTTTTGTCTGCACAGCTATCCTTATCTACAGAACAGTTAACAACATAGCCTATGTCACTTCCCGACATTATGCTCCCAAAAATCTTGTAAGGTAACTAGGCCGTAAGGAGAGCACTGGGTTCAACGAGACACTTGCAGGTCGATTCAGATGCGTGTGCTTAGAAAACCAGTAAATGGTGTTGCAGGGACTTGAACACGTATCTCTGTCCTCTGTCATCTTTTACCTCCTTCTCGCTTGCTCACTGTATTTAGCCACATTCATGGACTAAGTGCTCACTGAAGACCTCAAGTATCCTTCATCTGGGCCTGTTGTCGACAGAAAAGTGTACTTGGTTCTTTGCACACCACCATGTTAGAGGGACATCGGCGTGATCACTGCTGTTAGGTGGAAGAACAAATATAAAGGAACACCTATTTCGAGACAGGAGCAGTTGTTAACAAAGAATGTGTTGTGGAGTGAAGTGTTTATTTGAGGGTCCAAACTTCTGTCTTTAGGTGGTTATTACATCTTCACATTCGTGAACATCATAAAGCCCACTGATTTCAATGTGTCCTTGGATCTCAAGTGAGTCTCCTGTAAGTAAGCACGTTGGTGTCTTGAGTTTTCATCCCTTCTTTTAACCCTGTGTCTTTTGTTTGCAGCAATCAGAGCCTGACCTTTTATTCTGAGGATTCAGAACTGTGCCCTTATTGCACTTAAAAATTTTTTTTTGTTATCATTGTTCTACAATCACGTGAAGTACATTATGTTTTCTATGCTCCCCCTTCAACAAGTCCCCCCCAAAACCTCTTACTGTCGCTGTCCATCAGCATAGATGGATGCTGTAGACCCCTTCACCATGTACCGCCCCACAGACACCATTACAGTTGCTGTCCATCAGCGAGTAGTAAGATGCTGTATAATCTCTACTAGTCTTCTCTGTGTTGTACAGCACTCCCCATGCCCCCTCCGACCCCATGCAATATACATGCTAATCCTAATGCCCCCATTCTTTCTCCCCACACTTATCCCTCCCTTCAGACAAACCCTGCCCAGTCCTTTTCCCTTTGTTAACTTTTAGTCAACTCTCGGGTTCTGTGAGTCTGCTGCTGTTTTTTTCTTCAGTTTTTCTTTGTTGTTATACTCTACACATGAGTGAAATCATTTGGTACTTGTCTTTCACCACCTGGCCCATTTCTCTGAACATTCTACCATCTAGCTCCATCCACGTCATTGCAAATGGTACGATTTGTTTTCTTCTTATGGCTGCTTATTGCACTTTGTAAACTGGATTTCATTCTTCCTTTTTGTTTGTAGTTTAGCCACGTGCTTTCACCATTCATCACCTGGTTATGAGCAATAGCTTTGTGTCAATCGATATGTATCTGTATCTATCTAATTATCACTCTGTATATCTATCTTTCTATATATCATTCTATCTATCTCTCTATCTATCCTTCTCTGTATTTATCTATCCAACTATCTAGCTTCCTATCATATATCTATCATGTGTATCATCTATCTATCTATCATCTGTCATCTATATATATGTCTATCTATGAATCAATCATCTTTCTGTCTGCCCATCGTCCTTATGTACAGAATAGTTAACAATATCCCCTATGTCACTTCCCTACATTATGCTTCCAAAAACATTGCAATGTCACTAGGCCGTAGGGAGATCACTGGGCTCCCTGAGACACTTGCAGATTGAGTCAGCTGCGTGTGCTTAGAAAACCAGTAAATGTTGTTGCAGTGACTTGAACCCGTATCTCTGTCCTCTGTCCTCTTTTACCTCCTTCTCGCTTGCTAACTGTATTTAGCCACATTCATTGACTAAGTGCTCACTGAAGACCACAAGAATCCTTCCTCTGGGCCTGTTGTAGACAGAAAAGTATACTTGATTTTTTACTAACCACCATGTTTGAGGGACATAGGCGTGATCACCACTGGTAGGTGGAGGGACTAATAAAAAGGAACACCTATTTCTAGACAGGATCATTTGGTAGCAAAGTGTGTGTTGTGGAGAGACGTGTTTGTTTGAGTGTCCAAACTTCCCTCTTTATGTGGTTATTAATTCTTTACAATCGTGAATATCATAAAACCCACTGTTTTTAAAAGCCCAGACGCATATTTTTACAGCAATTCATTTGTTGAGGTGAGAAAAAATGTGAAGGACATTGCAGTAACACTAAATCTATACATGGGCACTGTTGAAACCAAAGAAAAAGAATTCACGTTGGCTAGATAGGACTATTTTCTAGTGACTGTCTCTGGGAACTCAAACAGAATCCATTTGTTTCTTTGTTTCTCAGATTCACTTGTATAGGATACCTGTCCACGCCCATTCAGCTTGTAGTTTGTCTGTGCCTTTGGAACTCAAGTGAGTCTCCAGTAAGGGAGCACGTAGGTGGTCTTGAGTTTTCATCAGTAATTCTAAACCTGTGTCTTTTGATTTTAGCACTCAAAGCCTGTACTTTTATTCTGATATTTGAGAGCCTTGCTCTTACTGCAATTTGAAATTTTTTTTGTTCTCATTAATATACAATCACATGCAGAACATTGTTTACTAGTCTACCCCCTTCACCAAGTCCCCACCAAATCCCAGTTACAGTCGCTGTCTGACAGCATGTACTAAGATGCTGTGGAATCACTACTTGTCTACTCTGTGTTGTACAGCCCTACCCATGAAAACCTACCCTACACATTATACATGCTAATCCTAATGCCCCCATTCTTTTCCCCCGCCCTTATTACTCCCTTCCCAGAAACCCTACCCATTCCCTTTCTCTTTGTTAACTGTTAGTCCACTCCCGTTTTCTGTGAGTCTGCTGCTGTTTTTTCCTTCAGTTTTTCTTTGTTATCATACTCCTCACATGAGTGAAATGATTTGGTACATGTATTTCTCCGCCTGGCCTATTTGACTGAGCAAAATACCCTCTAGCTCCATACACGTTATTGCAAAAGATGGGATTGTTTTCTTCTTAAGGCTGCTTACTGCACTTTTTAAATTGGATTTCATACTTCTTTCTTATTTGTAGTTTCACTATGTGCTTTCCCCATTGCTCTCCTGGTTATGAGCAGTAGCTTTGTGTTAATCGATATGTACCAATATCTATTTATCTGTCTGTCTATCTATCTATCAATCAATCAATCATCTTTTTGTCTGCCCATCTGTCCTTGTGTACAAAACAGTTAACCATATAGCCTGTATCACTTTCCTACATTATGCTTCCAAAAATCCTGCAAGGTATCTAGGCTGTAGGGAGAGCACTGGGTTCACCGAGACACCTGCAGGTCGAGTCGTCCGCGTGTACCTACAAAACAGGAAATGGTTGTGCAGAGACTTGAACCCGTGTCTCTATCCTCTGTCCTCTTTCATCTCCTTCTAACTTGCTGTCTGTATTTAGCCACATTCATTGACTAAGTGATTCCTGAGGACCACAAGTATCCTTCCTCTGGGCCTGTTGTCGACAGAAAAGTAAACTTGTTGCTTTGCTCACCACCATGTTTGAAGGGCATCGGCGTGATCAACGCTGATAGGACGGAGGGTCAAATAAAAAGGAAAACCAATTTCTAGACAGGAGCAGTTGGGAGCTAAGAGTGTATTGTGGAGTGACGTATTTATTTGAGTGTCCAAACTTCCCTCTTTAGGTGGTTATTACACCTTCACATTCGTGAACATCATAAAGCCCACTGATTTAAAAGGCCCAGATGCTTATTATTACAGCAACTCAGTTGTTGAGGTGAGAGAAAATTAGAAGTCCGTTGCTGCACCACTAAATCTATGGCTGGGAACTGCTGAAACCAAACAAAAATAATTCACGGTGGCCAGATAGGGCTATTTTCTACTGACTGTCTCTGGGGACTCAAACAGAATCTGTTTGTTTGATTGTTTGTTTTTCAGTTTCACTCTTGTAGGGTACTTGTCCACACACCTTCGGCTTGTAGTTTGTCTGTGTCCTTGGATCTCAAGTGAGTCTCCTGTAAGTAAGCACGTAGGTGTCTTGAGTTTTCATCCCTTCTTTTAACCCTGTGTCTTTTGTTTGCAGCACTCAGATTCTGACCTTTTATTCTGATGATTCAGAGCTGTGCACTTATTGCACTTAAAAAATTTTTTTTGTCATCATTAATCTACAATCACGTGAAAAACATTATGTTTACTATGCTCCCCCTTAACCAAGTCCACCAGCAAAAACCTCTTAAAGTCGCTGTCCATCAGCATAGTTGGATGCTTTAAACCCTTTCACCATGTACCCCCCAACAGACCCCGTTACAGTCGCTGTCCATCAGCGAGTAGTAAGATGCTATATGATCTCTAATAGTCTTCTCTGTGTTGTACAGTACTCCCCATGCACACCCGACACCATGCATTATACATGCTAATCCTAATGCCCCCATTCTTTCTCCCCACACTTATCCCACCCTTCAGAACCACAATGCCCAGTAGTTTTCCCTTTGGTAACTTTTAGTCAACTGTCGGGTTCTGTGAGTCTGCTGCTATTTTTTTCCTTCAGTTTTTCTTTGCTGTTATACTCCACACATGAGTGAAATCACTTGGTACTTGTCTTTCTCCGCCTGGCCTATTTCTCTATCTCCATCCACGTCTTTGCAAACGGTAGGATTTGTTTACTTCTTAAGGCTGCTTACCGCACTTTTTAAACTGGATTTCATTCTTCCTTTTTGTCTGTAGTTTACCTATGTGCTTTCACCATTCTTCTACTGGTTATGAGCAATAGCTTTGTATCAATCGATGTGTATCTGTATCTTCTATCTAACGGTCTATCTGTCTATCTATGTATCTATCTATCTTTGTATCTGTGTATCTATCTATCTATCTTCGTATCATCTATGTATGATGTTTATCATCTATCAATCTATGTCCCTATCTCTCTATCTTTCATCTGTCATCTGTCTACCTCTCTGTCTATGAATCAATCATCTTTTTGTCTGCACAGCTATCCTTATCTACAGAACAGTTAACAACATAGCCTATGTCACTTCCCGACATTATGCTCCCAAAAATCTTGTAAGGTAACTAGGCCGTAAGGAGAGCACTGGGTTCAACGAGACACTTGCAGGTCGATTCAGATGCGTGTGCTTAGAAAACCAGTAAATGGTGTTGCAGGGACTTGAACACGTATCTCTGTCCTCTGTCATCTTTTACCTCCTTCTCGCTTGCTCACTGTATTTAGCCACATTCATGGACTAAGTGCTCACTGAAGACCTCAAGTATCCTTCATCTGGGCCTGTTGTCGACAGAAAAGTGTACTTGGTTCTTTGCACACCACCATGTTAGAGGGACATCGGCGTGATCACTGCTGTTAGGTGGAAGAACAAATATAAAGGAACACCTATTTCGAGACAGGAGCAGTTGTTAACAAAGAATGTGTTGTGGAGTGAAGTGTTTATTTGAGGGTCCAAACTTCTGTCTTTAGGTGGTTATTACATCTTCACATTCGTGAACATCATAAAGCCCACTGATTTCAATGTGTCCTTGGATCTCAAGTGAGTCTCCTGTAAGTAAGCACGTTGGTGTCTTGAGTTTTCATCCCTTCTTTTAACCCTGTGTCTTTTGTTTGCAGCAATCAGAGCCTGACCTTTTATTCTGAGGATTCAGAACTGTGCCCTTATTGCACTTAAAAATTTTTTTTTGTTATCATTGTTCTACAATCACGTGAAGTACATTATGTTTTCTATGCTCCCCCTTCAACAAGTCCCCCCCAAAACCTCTTACTGTCGCTGTCCATCAGCATAGATGGATGCTGTAGACCCCTTCACCATGTACCGCCCCACAGACACCATTACAGTTGCTGTCCATCAGCGAGTAGTAAGATGCTGTATAATCTCTACTAGTCTTCTCTGTGTTGTACAGCACTCCCCATGCCCCCTCCGACCCCATGCAATATACATGCTAATCCTAATGCCCCCATTCTTTCTCCCCACACTTATCCCTCCCTTCAGACAAACCCTGCCCAGTCCTTTTCCCTTTGTTAACTTTTAGTCAACTCTCGGGTTCTGTGAGTCTGCTGCTGTTTTTTTCTTCAGTTTTTCTTTGTTGTTATACTCTACACATGAGTGAAATCATTTGGTACTTGTCTTTCACCACCTGGCCCATTTCTCTGAACATTCTACCATCTAGCTCCATCCACGTCATTGCAAATGGTACGATTTGTTTTCTTCTTATGGCTGCTTATTGCACTTTGTAAACTGGATTTCATTCTTCCTTTTTGTTTGTAGTTTAGCCACGTGCTTTCACCATTCATCACCTGGTTATGAGCAATAGCTTTGTGTCAATCGATATGTATCTGTATCTATCTAATTATCACTCTGTATATCTATCTTTCTATATATCATTCTATCTATCTCTCTATCTATCCTTCTCTGTATTTATCTATCCAACTATCTAGCTTCCTATCATATATCTATCATGTGTATCATCTATCTATCTATCATCTGTCATCTATATATATGTCTATCTATGAATCAATCATCTTTCTGTCTGCCCATCGTCCTTATGTACAGAATAGTTAACAATATCCCCTATGTCACTTCCCTACATTATGCTTCCAAAAACATTGCAATGTCACTAGGCCGTAGGGAGATCACTGGGCTCCCTGAGACACTTGCAGATTGAGTCAGCTGCGTGTGCTTAGAAAACCAGTAAATGTTGTTGCAGTGACTTGAACCCGTATCTCTGTCCTCTGTCCTCTTTTACCTCCTTCTCGCTTGCTAACTGTATTTAGCCACATTCATTGACTAAGTGCTCACTGAAGACCACAAGAATCCTTCCTCTGGGCCTGTTGTAGACAGAAAAGTATACTTGATTTTTTACTAACCACCATGTTTGAGGGACATAGGCGTGATCACCACTGGTAGGTGGAGGGACTAATAAAAAGGAACACCTATTTCTAGACAGGATCATTTGGTAGCAAAGTGTGTGTTGTGGAGAGACGTGTTTGTTTGAGTGTCCAAACTTCCCTCTTTATGTGGTTATTAATTCTTTACAATCGTGAATATCATAAAACCCACTGATTTAAAAAGCCCAGACGCATATTTTTACAGCAATTCATTTGTTGAGGTGAGAAAAAATGTGAAGGACATTGCAGTAACACTAAATCTATACATGGGCACTGTTGAAACCAAAGAAAAAGAATTCACGTTGGCTAGATAGGACTATTTTCTAGTGACTGTCTCTGGGAACTCAAACAGAATCCATTTGTTTCTTTGTTTCTCAGATTCACTTGTATAGGATACCTGTCCATGCCCATTCAGCTTGTAGTTTGTCTGTGCCTTTGGAACTCAAGTGAGTCTCCAGTAAGGGAGCACGTAGGTGGTCTTGAGTTTTCATCAGTACTTCTAAACCTGTGTCTTTTGATTTTAGCACTCAAAGCCTGTACTTTTATTCTGATATTTGAGAGCCTTGCTCTTACTGCAATTTGAAATTTTTTTTGTTCTCATTAATATACAATCACATGCAGAACATTGTTTACTAGTCTACCCCCTTCACCAAGTCCCCACCAAATCCCAGTTACAGTCGCTGTCTGACAGCATGTACTAAGATGCTGTGGAATCACTACTTGTCTACTCTGTGTTGTACAGCCCTACCCATGAAAACCTACCCTACACATTATACATGCTAATCCTAATGCCCCCATTCTTTTCCCCCGCCCTTATTACTCCCTTCCCAGAAACCCTACCCATTCCCTTTCTCTTTGTTAACTGTTAGTCCACTCCCGTTTTCTGTGAGTCTGCTGCTGTTTTTTCCTTCAGTTTTTCTTTGTTATCATACTCCTCACATGAGTGAAATGATTTGGTACATGTATTTCTCCGCCTGGCCTATTTGACTGAGCAAAATACCCTCTAGCTCCATACACGTTATTGCAAAAGATGGGATTGTTTTCTTCTTAAGGCTGCTTACTGCACTTTTTAAATTGGATTTCATACTTCTTTCTTATTTGTAGTTTCACTATGTGCTTTCCCCATTGCTCTCCTGGTTATGAGCAGTAGCTTTGTGTTAATCGATATGTACCAATATCTATTTATCTGTCTGTCTATCTATCTATCAATCAATCAATCATCTTTTTGTCTGCCCATCTGTCCTTGTGTACAAAACAGTTAACCATATAGCCTGTATCACTTTCCTACATTATGCTTCCAAAAATCCTGCAAGGTATCTAGGCTGTAGGGAGAGCACTGGGTTCACCGAGACACCTGCAGGTCGAGTCGTCCGCGTGTACCTACAAAACAGGAAATGGTTGTGCAGAGACTTGAACCCGTGTCTCTATCCTCTGTCCTCTTTCATCTCCTTCTAACTTGCTGTCTGTATTTAGCCACATTCATTGACTAAGTGATTCCTGAGGACCACAAGTATCCTTCCTCTGGGCCTGTTGTCGACAGAAAAGTAAACTTGTTGCTTTGCTCACCACCATGTTTGAAGGGCATCGGCGTGATCAACGCTGATAGGACGGAGGGTCAAATAAAAGGAAAACCAATTTCTAGACAGGAGCAGTTGGGAGCTAAGAGTGTATTGTGGAGTGACGTATTTATTTGAGTGTCCAAACTTCCCTCTTTAGGTGGTTATTACACCTTCACATTCGTGAACATCATAAAGCCCACTGATTTAAAAGGCCCAGATGCTTATTATTACAGCAACTCAGTTGTTGAGGTGAGAGAAAATTAGAAGTCCGTTGCTGCACCACTAAATCTATGGCTGGGAACTGCTGAAACCAAACAAAAATAATTCACGGTGGCCAGATAGGGCTATTTTCTACTGACTGTCTCTGGGGACTCAAACAGAATCTGTTTGTTTGATTGTTTGTTTTTCAGTTTCACTCTTGTAGGGTACTTGTCCACACACCTTCGGCTTGTAGTTTGTCTGTGTCCTTGGATCTCAAGTGAGTCTCCTGTAAGTAAGCACGTAGGTGTCTTGAGTTTTCATCCCTTCTTTTAACCCTGTGTCTTTTGTTTGCAGCACTCAGATTCTGACCTTTTATTCTGATGATTCAGAGCTGTGCACTTATTGCACTTAAAAAATTTTTTTTGTCATCATTAATCTACAATCACGTGAAAAACATTATGTTTACTATGCTCCCCCTTAACCAAGTCCACCAGCAAAAACCTCTTAAAGTCGCTGTCCATCAGCATAGTTGGATGCTTTAAACCCTTTCACCATGTACCCCCCAACAGACCCCGTTACAGTCGCTGTCCATCAGCGAGTAGTAAGATGCTATATGATCTCTACTAGTCTTCTCTGTGTTGTACAGTACTGCCCATGCACACCCGACACCATGCATTATACATGCTAATCCTAATGCCCCCATTCTTTCTCCCCACACTTATCCCACCCTTCAGAACCACAATGCCCAGTCCTTTTCCCTTTGGTAACTTTTAGTCAACTGTCGGGTTCTGTGAGTCTGCTGCTATTTTTTTCCTTCAGTTTTTCTTTGCTGTTATACTCCACACATGAGTGAAATCACTTGGTACTTGTCTTTCTCCGCCTGGCCTATTTCTCTATCTCCATCCACGTCTTTGCAAACGGTAGGATTTGTTTACTTCTTAAGGCTGCTTACCGCACTTTTTAAACTGGATTTCATTCTTCCTTTTTGTCTGTAGTTTACCTATGTGCTTTCACCATTCTTCTACTGGTTATGAGCAATAGCTTTGTATCAATCGATGTGTATCTGTATCTTCTATCTAACGGTCTATCTGTCTATCTATGTATCTATCTATCTTTGTATCTGTGTATCTATCTATCTATCTTCGTATCATCTATGTATGATGTTTATCATCTATCAATCTATGTCCCTATCTCTCTATCTTTCATCTGTCATCTGTCTACCTCTCTGTCTATGAATCAATCATCTTTTTGTCTGCACAGCTATCCTTATCTACAGAACAGTTAACAACATAGCCTATGTCACTTCCCGACATTATGCTCCCAAAAATCTTGTAAGGTAACTAGGCCGTAAGGAGAGCACTGGGTTCAACGAGACACTTGCAGGTCGATTCAGATGCGTGTGCTTAGAAAACCAGTAAATGGTTTTGCAGGGACTTGAACACGTATCTCTGTCCTCTGTCATCTTTTACCTCCTTCTCGCTTGCTCACTGTATTTAGCCACATTCATGGACTAAGTGCTCACTGAAGACCTCAAGTATCCTTCATCTGGGCCTGTTGTCGACAGAAAAGTGTACTTGGTTCTTTGCACACCACCATGTTAGAGGGACATCGGCGTGATCACTGCTGTTAGGTGGAAGAACAAATATAAAGGAACACCTATTTCGAGACAGGAGCAGTTGTTAACAAAGAATGTGTTGTGGAGTGAAGTGTTTATTTGAGGGTCCAAACTTCTGTCTTTAGGTGGTTATTACATCTTCACATTCGTGAACATCATAAAGCCCACTGAATTTCAATGTGTCCTTGGATCTCAAGTGAGTCTCCTGTAAGTAAGCACGTTGGTGTCTTGAGTTTTCATCCCTTCTTTTAACCCTGTGTCTTTTGTTTGCAGCAATCAGAGCCTGACCTTTTATTCTGAGGATTCAGAACTGTGCCCTTATTGCACTTAAAAATTTTTTTTTGTTATCATTGTTCTACAATCACGTGAAGTACATTATGTTTTCTATGCTCCCCCTTCAACAAGTCCCCCCCAAAACCTCTTACTGTCGCTGTCCATCAGCATAGATGGATGCTGTAGACCCCTTCACCATGTACCGCCCCACAGACACCATTACAGTTGCTGTCCATCAGCGAGTAGTAAGATGCTGTATAATCTCTACTAGTCTTCTCTGTGTTGTACAGCACTCCCCATGCCCCCTCCGACCCCATGCAATATACATGCTAATCCTAATGCCCCCATTCTTTCTCCCCACACTTATCCCTCCCTTCAGACAAACCCTGCCCAGTCCTTTTCCCTTTGTTAACTTTTAGTCAACTCTCGGGTTCTGTGAGTCTGCTGCTGTTTTTTTCTTCAGTTTTTCTTTGTTGTTATACTCTACACATGAGTGAAATCATTTGGTACTTGTCTTTCACCACCTGGCCCATTTCTCTGAACATTCTACCATCTAGCTCCATCCACGTCATTGCAAATGGTACGATTTGTTTTCTTCTTATGGCTGCTTATTGCACTTTGTAAACTGGATTTCATTCTTCCTTTTTGTTTGTAGTTTAGCCACGTGCTTTCACCATTCATCACCTGGTTATGAGCAATAGCTTTGTGTCAATCGATATGTATCTGTATCTATCTAATTATCACTCTGTATATCTATCTTTCTATATATCATTCTATCTATCTCTCTATCTATCCTTCTCTGTATTTATCTATCCAACTATCTAGCTTCCTATCATATATCTATCATGTGTATCATCTATCTATCTATCATCTGTCATCTATATATATGTCTATCTATGAATCAATCATCTTTCTGTCTGCCCATCGTCCTTATGTACAGAATAGTTAACAATATCCCCTATGTCACTTCCCTACATTATGCTTCCAAAAACATTGCAATGTCACTAGGCCGTAGGGAGATCACTGGGCTCCCTGAGACACTTGCAGATTGAGTCAGCTGCGTGTGCTTAGAAAACCAGTAAATGTTGTTGCAGTGACTTGAACCCGTATCTCTGTCCTCTGTCCTCTTTTACCTCCTTCTCGCTTGCTAACTGTATTTAGCCACATTCATTGACTAAGTGCTCACTGAAGACCACAAGAATCCTTCCTCTGGGCCTGTTGTAGACAGAAAAGTATACTTGATTTTTTACTAACCACCATGTTTGAGGGACATAGGCGTGATCACCACTGGTAGGTGGAGGGACTAATAAAAAGGAACACCTATTTCTAGACAGGATCATTTGGTAGCAAAGTGTGTGTTGTGGAGAGACGTGTTTGTTTGAGTGTCCAAACTTCCCTCTTTATGTGGTTATTAATTCTTTACAATCGTGAATATCATAAAACCCACTGTTTTTAAAAGCCCAGACGCATATTTTTACAGCAATTCATTTGTTGAGGTGAGAAAAAATGTGAAGGACATTGCAGTAACACTAAATCTATACATGGGCACTGTTGAAACCAAAGAAAAAGAATTCACGTTGGCTAGATAGGACTATTTTCTAGTGACTGTCTCTGGGAACTCAAACAGAATCCATTTGTTTCTTTGTTTCTCAGATTCACTTGTATAGGATACCTGTCCACGCCCATTCAGCTTGTAGTTTGTCTGTGCCTTTGGAACTCAAGTGAGTCTCCAGTAAGGGAGCACGTAGGTGGTCTTGAGTTTTCATCAGTAATTCTAAACCTGTGTCTTTTGATTTTAGCACTCAAAGCCTGTACTTTTATTCTGATATTTGAGAGCCTTGCTCTTACTGCAATTTGAAATTTTTTTTGTTCTCATTAATATACAATCACATGCAGAACATTGTTTACTAGTCTACCCCCTTCACCAAGTCCCCACCAAATCCCAGTTACAGTCGCTGTCTGACAGCATGTACTAAGATGCTGTGGAATCACTACTTGTCTACTCTGTGTTGTACAGCCCTACCCATGAAAACCTACCCTACACATTATACATGCTAATCCTAATGCCCCCATTCTTTTCCCCCGCCCTTATTACTCCCTTCCCAGAAACCCTACCATTCCCTTTCTCTTTGTTAACTGTTAGTCCACTCCCGTTTTCTGTGAGTCTGCTGCTGTTTTTTCCTTCAGTTTTTCTTTGTTATCATACTCCTCACATGAGTGAAATGATTTGGTACATGTATTTCTCCGCCTGGCCTATTTGACTGAGCAAAATACCCTCTAGCTCCATACACGTTATTGCAAAAGATGGGATTGTTTTCTTCTTAAGGCTGCTTACTGCACTTTTAAATTGGATTTCATACTTCTTTCTTATTTGTAGTTTCACTATGTGCTTTCCCCATTGCTCTCCTGGTTATGAGCAGTAGCTTTGTGTTAATCGATATGTACCAATATCTATTTATCTGTCTGTCTATCTATCTATCAATCAATCAATCATCTTTTTGTCTGCCCATCTGTCCTTGTGTACAAAACAGTTAACCATATAGCCTGTATCACTTTCCTACATTATGCTTCCAAAAATCCTGCAAGGTATCTAGGCTGTAGGGAGAGCACTGGGTTCACCGAGACACCTGCAGGTCGAGTCGTCCGCGTGTACCTACAAAACAGGAAATGGTTGTGCAGAGACTTGAACCCGTGTCTCTATCCTCTGTCCTCTTTCATCTCCTTCTAACTTGCTGTCTGTATTTAGCCACATTCATTGACTAAGTGATTCCTGAGGACCACAAGTATCCTTCCTCTGGGCCTGTTGTCGACAGAAAAGTAAACTTGTTGCTTTGCTCACCACCATGTTGAAGGGCATCGGCGTGATCAACGCTGATAGGACGGAGGGTCAAATAAAAAGGAAAACCAATTTCTAGACAGGAGCAGTTGGGAGCTAAGAGTGTATTGTGGAGTGACGTATTTATTTGAGTGTCCAAACTTCCCTCTTTAGGTGGTTATTACACCTTCACATTCGTGAACATCATAAAGCCCACTGATTTAAAAGGCCCAGATGCTTATTATTACAGCAACTCAGTTGTTGAGGTGAGAGAAAATTAGAAGTCCGTTGCTGCACCACTAAATCTATGGCTGGGAACTGCTGAAACCAACAAAAATAATTCACGGTGGCCAGATAGGGCTATTTTCTACTGACTGTCTCTGGGGACTCAAACAGAATCTGTTTGTTTGATTGTTTGTTTTTCAGTTTCACTCTTGTAGGGTACTTGTCCACACACCTTCGGCTTGTAGTTTGTCTGTGTCCTTGGATCTCAAGTGAGTCTCCTGTAAGTAAGCACGTAGGTGTCTTGAGTTTTCATCCCTTCTTTTAACCCTGTGTCTTTTGTTTGCAGCACTCAGATTCTGACCTTTTATTCTGATGATTCAGAGCTGTGCACTTATTGCACTTAAAAAATTTTTTTTGTCATCATTAATCTACAATCACGTGAAAAACATTATGTTTACTATGCTCCCCCTTAACCAAGTCCACCAGCAAAAACCTCTTAAAGTCGCTGTCCATCAGCATAGTTGGATGCTTTAAACCCTTTCACCATGTACCCCCCAACAGACCCCGTTACAGTCGCTGTCCATCAGCGAGTAGTAAGATGCTATATGATCTCTACTAGTCTTCTCTGTGTTGTACAGTACTGCCCATGCACACCCGACACCATGCATTATACATGCTAATCCTAATGCCCCCATTCTTTCTCCCCACACTTATCCCACCCTTCAGAACCACAATGCCCAGTAGTTTTCCCTTTGGTAACTTTTAGTCAACTGTCGGGTTCTGTGAGTCTGCTGCTATTTTTTTCCTTCAGTTTTTCTTTGCTGTTATACTCCACACATGAGTGAAATCACTTGGTACTTGTATTTCTCCGCCTGGCCTATTTCTCTATCTCCATCCACGTCTTTGCAAACGGTAGGATTTGTTTACTTCTTAAGGCTGCTTACCGCACTTTTTAAACTGGATTTCATTCTTCCTTTTTGTCTGTAGTTTACCTATGTGCTTTCACCATTCTTCTACTGGTTATGAGCAATAGCTTTGTATCAATCGATGTGTATCTGTATCTTCTATCTAACGGTCTATCTGTCTATCTATGTATCTATCTATCTTTGTATCTGTGTATCTATCTATCTATCTTCGTATCATCTATGTATGATGTTTATCATCTATCAATCTATGTCCCTATCTCTCTATCTTTCATCTGTCATCTGTCTACCTCTCTGTCTATGAATCAATCATCTTTTTGTCTGCACAGCTATCCTTATCTACAGAACAGTTAACAACATAGCCTATGTCACTTCCCGACATTATGCTCCCAAAAATCTTGTAAGGTAACTAGGCCGTAAGGAGAGCACTGGGTTCAACGAGACACTTGCAGGTCGATTCAGATGCGTGTGCTTAGAAAACCAGTAAATGGTGTTGCAGGGACTTGAACACGTATCTCTGTCCTCTGT